>NC_051218.1:28287509-28295009 GCF_015220715.1 Pygocentrus nattereri | reverse complement strand
CATGCAAGGGTTGTTCAGTGTTCATAGTTCTATATAGAACCATTTTCTTTACTAATTAAGAGTGTAGATATGATAAATGTTGTTTGAAGTTTCTGACAGGTATAACATAATGTTTTAATACTTGACTACGGAAAACTGGAAGTGTACTTGCTTTTGGAAAACCAATGGAAGCTTGAAATGTGAAAGGGGTCTATCAAGTCTACATTTTTAGTTTCAAACTGAGATATTATTCATCTTTATTACCATTAGGCAGATTGGTAATAATCACAAATGCAATTAAATAACATGTTTAGTTGATTTTTCCTATAGGAAATAAACATAAAAGTGGCATTTTCCTGCATAATTTCTATTTATTTGCTGAGTTTAACATTTTTATGCAACCTCAATTCCAAAAAAGTTGTGATGCTGTGTAAAATGTAAATAAATGTAAATAAAAACAGAATACAATAATTTGCAAATCTCATAGACCCATATTTTGTTCACAATCGAACATAGAACACATATCAGATGTTGAAAGATTTCATGAAAAGCATTAACTCATTTAATACTTGATGGCAGCAATGCACCTCAAAAAAGTTGGGACAGGGGCAGCAAAAGGCTGGAAAAGTAAGTGGTACTAATGAAAACAGCTGGAGGAGCAATTTGCAACTAACTTAGAGAGGCAGAGTCTTTCAGAAGCAAAGATGGGCAGAGGTTCACCAATCTGTGAAAAGCTGCATTGAAACATTGTGGAACAATTTCAGAAAAATGTTCCTCAATGTAAAATTGTGAAGACTTTGTGAAGACAGTATATAATATCATCAAACGATTTAGACAATCTGGAGATGTCCCTGTATGCAGGAATTCAAGAGGAGAGGGACCATCCAGCTTGTTTTCAGCACATAGTTCAAAAGCTGGCATATCTGATGGCATACGGTTGCATTAGTGCCTATGGTATGGGCAGCTTATGCATCTGGAAAGGCACTATCAAAGCTGAACAGTACATAGAGCTTTTAGAACAACATATGATCCCATCCAAATTCTGTCTCTTTCACGGCAGGCCTTGCATATTTCAGTAAGACAAGCTAAACCACATACTGCATCCATTACATCATCATGGCTTCATAGAATCTTCAATAGAAAATATTTGGGACATCATGAACAAAAAAAATCTGGCCAAGAAGACCCAGGACTGTTGAGCAGCTACAATCCCACATCAGACACGAATGGGACACATTCCTCTCCCAAAACTCAAACGATTGGTCTCCCCACTTCCCAGACAGTTACAGACTGTTGTTAAGAGGGGATGCTACACAATGGTAGATACGGCCCTTTCCCAACTTTTTGTTTAGGTTAAATGGGATGTTTGCCAGGATTATATGAAGCTTCTTCATCCTGGCAACAGAAGCTGTGGAAAAAATGAACTGTCAATACTTAGCAGGATGGGCAGATCAATACATCCTCTCAACATTCTTTTTGAGAATCAATCCTTACATGACAAAACCGATACTAGATGTTTTCTTTAAGCAGTACACTGAATAAACATCTGTATTATTGACCTAATGTGAAAAGGTAATGATAATAGTGAATAAATGTGGAAAAAATAAACTACTGTGGAGGAATGTGCGTTAAAATGAAAAGCAATCACCACAGTGGAAAATTGTGGAATGCAATGCACATATGTAACACTGAACAACCACAGAAAGACGTATTCTCACGTATTCTGAAAAACAGAAGTTGGTTTAATGAGAGAAAGGACAGAGTCAGGGCAAATCCAAAATCAGAATCCAAAGACAGGCAAAAAGCAAAAAAAAAAAACAAACACAAGTAACCAGAGCAATGGGTTCAGTACACTAGTCATGAAATCAGAAGAAAAATGCTCAGTAAACCAGTAGAGTAGCAATACCTCACAATGATTAGAACAAACCAGGATCCTTTTAAAGTCTGAAGCAAACAAATACAGGTGTGCTGCATTAGTAATCGGGTGACTGTGATTCACAGTCAGACTATGAATCATGGGGCAGAGGCCTGTGATTGGAGGAAGGGGTGACGTCATGATGATAGGAATTCTGGGAAATGTCCTGGAGCATGTTAGGCAAAGGAGGAGAACCCAGAAGCATGACAAGACATTCCTTTTCAAACTGTGACATGCAGAATTCAAGTAAAAAAGAAAATTAAAACATAAAAGCCACATTTTGTATTTTATGCATTTTTCCAATTGGTTGAATAGCATTATTTTCAAACCGAAGAGAAAATATCTTGTGTAGAAGATGACAAAACCCCAATTGCCATGTAGTCTTACAGCTGTTAGCTTTATCTTTAAGTCATCTGAAAGCAAAACTACTCCCCCGCTAATGCAGCCTCCTCTTCAGATATGAAAATGAACACATGCTGGTACAGTTTTAAATCCAAAATAGACATTTTTGGAATAATAAAGCATGTTTCAAATGCACTCCAGCAAATGTGCTGCCAGCTAAGCACACAGCTTTAAAGCACTTTGTTACTGAATGCTGCTCTCAGTTCAACTCCAAACAAAATCAGCCTTACCTGCTTTTCGATTGATTTGCAACTGTAATGTTCAGAATTTAAGCCAAAATGGAAAACAAGACATTAAAGACATACTTTAAATTTACTTTAAATATAAATAAATAAGTTGTATTGTTTTATCAAGCTATTAGATTACATAACATCACATTGCTTGATCTCTTTACTTAAAAACGATGTTTGATGATTTGCCTCTTAAATGACCAGGGCTCAATGGCAGGCCCAACATTTTATCCAAAAACAGCTCAGCCAGTTTGCATTGACATTCCTGTAGTTACTGAATAATATGCCTTAGTATGTAATAGGACTTGGATTTTAAGGGTTAAAAATGGAATTGTTATATTTTCCTCACTGAAATGCAATCATAGCAGTGAAAACAGTGAAATGCAATGCACACATGACCTTAATTTTCCACAGGTAACACGCTGAATATGTGGCAAAATGAAAAGCAAAACTTCACTGAAAATGAAAAGCAAAACCTCACAAAATACACTGTTCTGATTTTTTTTTGCACTTCAAATGTATTTTCCTCATTGAAATGCATCCAAAACAGTGAAATGCAGTGCACATGAGATTGTGTTCAAACAGTAACATGCAAAAATGAACAGTGAAAAGATCAATTTTATTGATCTAATGCTGTTTAAAGTACATCACAATGAAGAGCAATATAGTGCCTTTATTACATTACAAGGTGGTTTGAATTCAATTCAGACACTAATTCAGCCTTTTCTTTTTAAAATGCGCATCCATTTGCGCTGTTTTTCAGTAAAGAGTTAAAACGACATGAAAACAATGTAATAAAGGTTTTATTTTTTTTTTTATTTTGGCACACATTCTGCATGTCATCATGGAAAAGCAATGCCATGTGTATTTTTCCACTGTAGTAATTGTTTTTCATTTGGCACCAATTCCTCTCTGGATTCCCTCTGCTTCTCAAACACAAACACCTTAAACCACATGAGACAGTGATGCTTCCTAAAGGCAGATCATTTGGGATTTATCTCCCCAAATGACTGTTTTATGTTTTTATGTAGCACAAATGCGAATGCTTTCAAATATCATTTTTATTGTCCATGTATTTAAACTTTTTACAGTTTTTGACTGTAGAAAACAGGAAGAATTCCCCAATTAAGCTTATCACTATCTATATTGACACTGGGATATTAACCTTACTATTATTTGGTATTAACTCAAAAACGATATCAGTGCGAATGCCAGGTGCATTCTTTATTTTAATTAACTAAACTTTTATTGCTTTGTCAGTATAATGCCATTTAGTCCATCAGGAATGGTTAGACAGGTTCAATTTCTGAGCTGAAAATGATGTACTGTTACATTACACCACCTCAAATATTTTTCACTACGCTCCTTGCCTACTAATAGCACTCGTAAAGTTTTACATATGTCTGTAGAAGAGTGTCGGAGTGTAAGGACGGCATGCATCAGAGCACAGCCAGTGAGCTGGAGCAGAAGACTAAATGAGAAACCTGTTCAGCTCACAGGAGGCTTTAAGTAAAAATAATAAAATAATAAAATATGTTTTATATTCCTCTCTGTCAAGCAGAGCAGCAGAATAATGACTTATAAGCTGTCAGTCCACTTGGTGGAGATGAGTTCTTATTGATTACCATGGTGATTTACTCAAAGTCACATGATTAAAACACACACACACACACAACCTTCATAACTGTACTGATGAGGAATGCACTGTTTAATGTAAGAGATCGCAACATAGCATACACTTAGTAATGCAAAATTGAACCTGAACTAAATGAGGAATGTTTGTGTGTGTGTGTGTGTGTGTGTGTGTGTGTGTGTGTGTGTGTGTGTGTGTGTGTGCATTGACTTTGCCTGGTATTCACCTCCTTATTTGACTAGATCAATCTGACCAATTAGGCCAGTGGAGCATTGGTAATCACAGTTATCATTTATTCAGGTTTAAAAAGCACTTGGTTTTAAAACCAATGAACAAATGTGAAATGTTAAATGTATTTTCAGCCACAGTGGCAAACAGTAATCAATAGAGCTAGGCTTCAGTTTGGATGATAAAAACAGCTCCACAATAAGGTTAATTTCTGCTAGCACCCTTGTATGACTCGAGTAGTATGTTAGCATTAAGCTAAAGGCAATTCAAATTTTTAATTTTTTGCCCATTACAGATTAGATACAGATGTTTGAAGCTTGTAAAAATTCCAAGTTTTCTTTATAGATATTAACATATATTTTACCGTTTTGCCATGTTTTCCAGTGTAACAGGAGGAGTTCTGCCTCCAGTCTTATATTCCAACTTGATTAGACTCACAGTCAGTAACATATCGCTGTTGTCAGAAAAAAACCTCATATCTCAAAAATAGTAATTTTACAGGAGAAGGAAACAACCTACTTTTCTTTTAATGTAAGTCAATGGAACCAGACATCTTTCCAAGTCATTTTGGGTTTTTTCTTTTGGTCCATTCTTCATGAACAATGTAAAGAACAACAGGCATTTTCAAACTATGTCAAAAACTGAAAAATTAGATACAAGGTTTTCTTCCAACAGCAGCGATATGTAGAACTTCCAGAAGGCCTAAAGCAGGGCTGCACATACTTCTGTGGTTTGAGATCTACTTTTACCAGTGGACAGATCATCATGATCTACCTTACTTTTTTAAAAGCTTTGAAACTTTTTACTGCTCTTAAGTGGCCTATATTGATAATCAGCATTACAGGGCAAACGACTCAAAAATCACACTTACCTTATTCTAATGATTTGCACTGAATGGTGTGAGCCAGGTTTCTGTAGTCTGGATCAATTTTGTCTTCTGGAGTTCACTTGCAGGTGGTAATTCATCATCGTAGATTCTGTGCATAGTTTGAAAATGCCTTCTTAGAATAGAATAGAATAGAATAGAATTCAACTTTATTGTCATTGCGTATGTCGCAGGTACAAAGCAACGAAATGCAGTTTGCATCCATCCAGAAGTGCTTAGCAGTAATATAAATATATATCTTACAATGTACAGTAAGTATAGTATATACAGGTTAAAAAAATATGAGGGGGTATGAACATGAAGGGGGTTATACAGGTTATAAACAAGAATGTACAGGTTATAAATATGAAGGGGTATAAAGTACTATGAACAGGTTATAAATATGAGGGGGTATAAAGTACTATGAACAGGTTATAAATATGAAGGGGTATAAAGTACTACACTTCTTAGGAAGTGTGATTGGCTAATTGGTGAATCAATCAGATGCATTTTGATTGCAAGAGGTCAGCTTTAGTTCAGTGCTCGGTCTCGCAAGGAGTACAAAAGGAGTACATAAAAAATGGCACTGCATGAGCTGGCTCTATTACAAACTCACAGCAGTGCTTTAGGCTGTTGGCAGTGGCCATATTTCACGTCTGTCAATCACGTTGACCTGATCACCAGCAGAAACAGTAAGAAAGCATTGAAATTTGATAGCCTTTTTAAATGAGGCACAATATATCAACATGCACTGTGCATCATTAGTGGTTGATTTGATGCATGATGCCTTTCATTCATGTCCTGATGCCCTAACCAATGGAAGAGCTCAGTGGGCTGTACCTACCTAGATGTTGCAGAAAAATTTGACATTTTTTTTCTGTCTCAAGCATTTAATCCAAGTAAAACTTACTGTAAAGTAACAGTATTATTCCTGTTGGCTCATGGCACTACTTTGCATGTTGTTTGCTACTTCTATCCTCCAACTTTATGTTGTCATTCCTTCACATCACCTGCCTCATTCTCGTTGACTGTACAAGTTCAGATCCTACTGCTGACCATTTTTCTGCAAAAGCTGAGTACCAATGTAACAACCTAATTATGTAGATCTATCTTAAGCACAGTCTGTGTTGCTTCTGTCACTCTCATTAGCTGAACTACATGACATTAAAAGGTTGGAGAAATACATAAACACAGTCCAGCCCAGCTAATTATATTTTACTCAGATCAATTTAATGTGATTTACTTGAATTGACTGAATATATATATTATATATATTAGAATGTACTTAACAGCTCCAGTCGAAGCTGTGGAATCACTTGGCATACGATTTCTGTAGGGAATTCAAAAGACCTTTATATATTTTTTTAAGGAACCCAATTTGTCCAATATATTTTAAGATTGTAGTCACTTTTCAATCAATCAAAATGAATGATTAGTCATAACACCATGTAAAACATGTCTCCTCAAATCAACTTAAAAAATTAGTTAATGTGGTAACAAATAAATTTACTAGTTTCATTGAACCTAAATAAATATTTTATTAATAAAACTAGTTCACGCGCTTGTTGCTACATCAGGTAATTTGTTTAGATTGTTCTGATGAGCTATTTTTACTGTGTTCCAAAAACTTAGGGACTGTGTTCATTTATATATAAATTATGGAGATCAGTTCAGCACATAAAGTCGATTTCTGGGTATATTTTTCCACTGGTTCAGTTTCACAAATCCTGCTCATAGGCTAAAGTGTTACTCCAGAGAGAGCTTCTCTGGTATAAGTCACGCTTTCCCGCAGAATGAGCATATGGCCTTTCACTGCAGCATCAGCAGAAGGAACATGTGATTCCAATTCAATTTACGGTGTATATATCTGTTTGATGATGACCTAGAACTCTTCACAAACCATACTGAATAGATTTACTGCCTAAAGAATGGAAATACATACATGCAGTTTTGATTTTAGACAATATGTGCTACCACTTTAGAACAAGACTATCCTTAAATTTCATAAATAGTTAAATAGGGCTTAAAGACCTAAGAAACATAATAAAATAAGCAACACTGACCTGATATTTGCGTAACAGTGAGTACACAACATTTCCTAGTGTTAAAGCTCAGATTTTGATGTGTACAGATTCATCACATATAACAACATGCTTTTATTAATGCGCTTATAACTGATTTTTAAACTTTTTATGGCCTAAGAACCAACAACAAACTCATTTTTAACCATTTGTAAACCCTTTATAAG
>NC_051218.1:28232509-28285009 GCF_015220715.1 Pygocentrus nattereri | reverse complement strand
CAAGTAAATATTTACTATGGGTCTACTTAAGATGTCAGGTGAATAATTCAAGTTTTTTATTTGTTTTTTTTCTAACACTTGTCAGAGGTTGTTGGAGTGAGATGAGATGAGATGAGATGAGATGAGATGAGAGGAGATTAGACAATATGAGATGAGAATGCCCTGAAGCTAAAAGCTGTTATGGTTTAATGTCTTAATGGCGTTGTCTTACTGTGCAGGTTCAGCCTCCTTTCTGTTTGTATTTGTCTGTTATTTGGACTGGCTCCTCCAATGAGGACTTGATAATAAACTGATCTGACAGTTGTGCTCTTCGTGGTGTAAACACACACACACACACACACACACACACAGCATGTAGGCTCCACTGAGATGCGCAGTAGTGGAAAGATGAGAGCACAGTTAAATTAAGCCCACTGATCAGAGCTAGGAGTGCTAAAAATGTAACCAAAGCCTTAAAAGAAGTGGCTCAGCATGTATTAAATCATATGTAAAAGTTTGAACAATCAAACATCACACATCATCTGCAGGGAATAAACTACAATGTCACACTTTTCTGCCAACTGTAGTGAATAGTTTACATTTAATTTCTAAATCTAACATCATCATCATCATCATCATCATCGTTAACCGTTTAATCCAGATAGGGTCGCAGTAGCAGTTGGAAGAGCAGAGAATCGCAGATGACCATGACTTTTCCCAGTAGGCCATGCCTGGTACACCCCACTGGGAGGCGTCCAGGGGGCATCCGAATCAGATGCCCAAACCACCTCAGCTGGCTCCTCTCAATGTGGAGGTGTAGCGGCTCTACTCCGAGCTCCTCCCGGATGGCCGAGCTCCTCACCCTATCAGAGTGTAGCCTGCCACCCTGTGAAGAAAGCTCATTTCCGCTTCTTGTATTTGGGATCTCATTCTTTGGGTCATTACCCACAGCTCATGACAGTAGGTCAGGTTCGGGATGTAGACCGACCAGTAAACAGAGAGCTTTGCCTTATGGCTCAGCTCCCTCTTCACCACTACAGTGCGGTACAGTGACCGCATTACTGATGCTGCCTGTCCCAGCCTGCGGCCGATCTCACAATCCCTCTTCCCATCACTCGTGAACAAGACCCCAAGATACTTATACTCCTCCACCTGGAGCAAGTCCTTTCCCCTTACCCAGAGTAGGCATGCCATCCTTTTCCAGGCTAAGACCATGGACTCAGATTTGGAGGTGCTGATCCGCATACCAACCACTTCACACTCAGCTGCAAACCGCTCCAGTGAGCGCTGGAGGCATCCATGTGATTCAGCCAAAAGAACAAAATCGTATGCAAATAGCAGAGACGCCACCCTCCGGCCTCCACACATAATGCCCTCCTGACCTTGGCTATGCCTTGACACCCTGTCCATGAATATCACAAACATGTTGTTCCACAGCCGGGATGGAATCTGCATTGTTATCCTCAATCTAAGATTCAATTATCGGTTGGAGTCTCCTTTCAAGCACCTTGGCATAGACTTTCCCAGGGAGGCTGAGCAGTGCGATACCCCGATAGTTGGCACACACCCTCCAGTCCTCTTTTTTAAAAACCACCCCAGTCTGCCAGTCTAAGGGTACTGTTCCTGAGGTTCATGCGATATTGTAGAGGCGCGTCAGTCACGACAGCCCCAAAATACCCAGAGCCTTAAGCATCTCCAGATGAATCTCATCCACCCCAACCACTCCTGAGTCGCCGGCCAGTTGTCCAGTGTTGCAAGGATGAACGGCGGTGGAGTGGACAGAGAGATGTAGTGAAGCTTCTTTCCCATTTTATTTATTTATTTTTTCTCTTTTTTCTAAAACTTTTCGTCAAACAGAGAAAATACAGTGCAACAGGCTTCAAGTTTGCCAGGCTAAGTCAAATGAATGACCCTGAACACAACCACTTTAAACAGCCAAGACACAGTACCTTCTCCCAAAGCATCTACATCAAAAACACCCCTCCTGCTCTGGGGCCTCTACTGGGCTTCTATACCCGTAGCCCCTCCCCACAGATGAGCCCAATTGCACAAGTAAATCAATCAACTAAATAACAACATTCTAAATGAAAAATAACAACAGAAAAGAATAAACACAAAATACATAAACACCCAAAATAATTTTCACTAAACAAAAATCCCCACTACACATTATCAAATACATTTTCCCCAAACTCAGTAAAACACCCCCGCTAAAATAGTCTGCGCCGCCCGGAGCGCACTGACTCCCCCACAATAATTGTAGACTGGACCAGTCCCTCGGTTTCGTCCGAGGAAAAGAAAGCGTTTGGCATGCTGGCAAACCCACCGAACCCGTGGTATTTGTAGAGATCACTACAACCATTAAACTAAAAAAAAATGGACATGTGTAAGTGTGGTTATTACTGTCACCGGTACAATGGTTTAAACAGATGGATGGATATTTAGGACTGTGGCGCGTGTTGAAAATGCGAGTGGTGAAGTGAAAACAAACATATGCTACGAAGTGGCGGTAGGCCTCCCTGCCCACTGTAACAAATGTGAATGAGATGCTATGGCGAAGGGTGAAATATGAAATGCTGAAACCGGGTAAACCAAGACAGCAAACGGGATTAAAAATGCAGTGCTACTCTTGCAGTAGGTCAGCTGGAGTTTTAAAAATGCTGGCAGATAGCTGCCTCTGCGCCTGTGTGCTTGCGTGAATGACAGGGTGTATGAGTGTGTGTGTGTGTGTGATTGGCGTAAGCGTCACGGCTGCTCCATGACATCCAGAATCTCCTTGAAGCCGACCGAAAGTCTTTTTCCATGGCTTTGCCAAACACCTCTCACACCCTGGATTTTGCTTCTGCCACCGTTGCAGCTGCCACCACTTTCACCTGTCGGTACCTGTCTGCTGAGTCAGGAGTCCTTCGGGCCAACCAGTCCCTAAAGGCCTCTTTCTTTAGCTTGATGGCCTCCCTCACCACTGGTGTCCACCAGGGGGTTCTTGGGTTACCGCCCCGACAGGCACCCACAAGCTTTTGGCCACAGCTATGCCTGGAAGCTTCCACAATGGAGGTTTTGAACAGGGTCCATTCAGACTCCATGTCCCCTACCTCCCCCAGGACATGAGAAAAGCTCTCCCGGAGGTGGGAGTTGAAATCATTCTGAACACGGGCCTCCGACGGTCGTTCCCAGCACACCCTCACTATTCGCTTGGGCCTACCGGGTCTGAGCATTAGTTTTCCTTGCCATTTAATCCAACTCACCACCAGATGGTGATCAGTTGATAGCTCAGCACCTCTCTTTACCCGAGTGTCCAGAACATATGATCCCAAGTCATATGAAATGACAACAAAGTCGATCATTGACCTCTGACCCAAGGAGCTCTGATACCATGTACACTTATGAACATCCTTGTTTTCAAACTTGGTGTTTGTTATGGACAATCCATGCCTTAAATTTAACATACTGGGAGTAAATGTAATTATTTCTGCAAATAAACAATAGTTTTGCATTAAAACGGCCAGAGGTGTGGTCTTTTTAGAAGATGTTAACTTTGTTTCACTCGGAAAATTAATAGAACAATTCATTGAACTGGGGCACCCAAACTGTTACATACAGTTGTGTGTCTATGTGACTCACCACTGCAGAAACACACAATCAGCAAATCTGAAAACAACAGTTGGTGTTTCCCTCTTTGGCTCAGACACTCACAATTTCCTTTGACATTAACTGGGGGAAGGTTTTTCTCACTTCTATATGCAGAATTCTGTCAGCTGTGTGATGTTTGAAGGGTTTCTTGTATGCACAATTTTCAAATCACCCCACAGAATCTCAGTAGGATTAAGATTTGGGCTTTTCTGCCCTTCCAGAACTCTCAATTTCTTTCTTTTTTGAGCCATTTCCTGGTGGATTTGTGTTGGGTCATTTTCATGTTGCATAGTTCAGGTCATACTATGGTGAATCTCAGTGGTCACTGCAAGATACACCCTGGACAAATTACAGGAAACCCAAGCATAAGATGCAAACTCCTGGTTGTCCGGCTGGGGAAACTAAACCCAGGCCCTTCTTGCTGTGAGGCAACAGCAGTACCCCCTGTGCTACCATGTCACCCTCACCCTATGTAGTATACAGCATATTAAAATAAATAAATAAATAAATACATAAATACATAAATAAATAAATAAAATATATTTTAAAAAGCAAACAAAAAGAGTTTTTCTTTTTAGTTCAGTAGCTACTGCAATAGTATCATTCAAAAAGGGAGCTGATGTCAACTCATCTTTATTCCAGAGGTAGTTAATCAGAGCTTTTTCACCTTGAATCTTAATCTTCTGTTCTGAATGTAGCCAGAAAAGTGTGATGGCTCCACTAGCAGTCATGCAATACCATGAGATGAAGTGGTTTGCTTTGGATCATAAGCATTTTTCATTCCCACAATTTTTTATTTATATTTTATTCCTATCACTCTGGTACAGGTTAATCTTTATCTCATCTATTTATAGGTACATTCTACTACAAGAGCTCAAGAATGGTTTTGGCTAAGAAACTAGGGGCTGTAAAACTTTAAGTTTCTTCTTCAGAGTAGGTACTTCAATATGAGTCAGGATCTAATGGGATGGAGCTTGCTTTGTTGTATGTTGCTAAGTGGCCAAAAAACATGCTTCATGATTGAATTCTGTTATCCATTATTTTAAAAACCAGAATAAAGAAGTTGTTGTGCATACCAGCAGAGCAAGTATAAAAAAAAACATAGATTAAAATGAAAAAAACGGACTCACCAAGATGTGCATGCTTTTCTCAGCTTCTATGCTGAAAACTGAAGGCATACGTATGAGAGCTCCTTCAAAACAGAGTTGTCAAACAAAACAGGAACTTGTTCAGGAACTTTATCGCAGAATAGACCTGGAGGTGCATAGTTCCTGAAAAAGTTTCAGAACCTTGTTGAATGCAGAATCTTTTTCAGTCATGTGACTGTTTTCTTGTAGCATTCATACCAATTGTGCAAACACTCTGAAATCATATTGTTATGATCTGCATTTCATGGCAACATTATACTCCATGTTCTTGACCTGTTGGAATGAGTTTTCTTTTTCATTCTTGAAAGCATTGTTAGTTTTTTGTTTTCATTTGTGGTCTGATAGGTCAGTAACTTATTCTTCCTTCTAACCAATATACTTAAGACTTGATATTAACCCTCTGGGATTTTTGGTAAACAAATTTCAGCACCTAAACAATTCATCCATATCAGTGGTTTTCTCAAGAGATATTATTATCATTATTATTTCTAAAACGGAATTTTATTTTTATTTTTTTTCCAGATTTCTGGCTGAATTATCCCTGCACACAGGTCAAAAAGTCATCATTAAAGATGGAGCTGAGATTGTTCTGAACATTTTGATATATTATATGTAGGTATCATGTCAAATACAAAAATCTTTAAAGGAAAATGTAAGAATATATGCAAAAATCAAGAAAATGCCCTTAGACCCCAGAGGGTTAAATACATCTGTTACTTAATCTGATTAACTGATTTGTTTTTCCCAATTTTAATGCCTAACGATCGTCTGCTTTACTGCGTTGACACTTCTTTGGTCATCCTGTTCATAAATATCCTCAGCAGACTCCTGAAGCATACAATTATTATAATAATTATGTTAATGGATGTATATTGATTACAGTGAGGTCATGCTGCCCTAACAGTTGGTAGTCTGATTAGGTTTCTGGGGACTCATCCAAGGTCAGATACACAATTTACCACCATCTAGAATCTTTTCTGCGTCTGTCTCTGCTTGGAGACACAAGCTAGCCTTAGCTCCTGGTTTTTATACAGATTGGTTGAACATAATTAATAGATATAAAAAGCAGCCACTTATGCCGCTTCTCCATACTTCTGCTATTTTTGTTCTTGCTGGAGTTTATGTTTCTTTCCTGTTTTAAATTTAATCCTCCTTCACTAGTGAACAGGCACTTGGAAAAGAGTGAGTAGCATTAAGAAAGGAGGATTTAAATTATGGAAATGCTTGCCACTGACTTACAGCTGCCAGCTGTGCTTCATTGCTTAGCCAACACTATGAAGGTGTTAGCCTCCCCAGGGGTTATATGGAGAACCCTTACTTCATTCACCACCTTTTAGCTTTCCTGAAGTATACTGCCTACTGAGCACTAGGAGAAATGCCAGCTGATATGAAAACACATGGAGAATTAATTAAAAACAGCTAAAAACAACCGAACTTTACCTGTTTACCTTGTGCGCTCATGTCTCTGGTAAGCATGTGCAAAAGTTGAAACACTTTCAACCTGTTTTGTTGATTTTCTATGATTTTACATTAAATTTTGACTGTGGTCATAAATCATATTGTCAGTAATATCCCCAAAACTTTAGTAGCTTAGTAACAGGCAAAAACACTCTTACCTTTTAATGTAAATTAATGTATAAAGATTTTATTCCAAGTGATTTGAGAGCATTTCTATTAGTCCATTCTTCATGAAATTTCCACACAGCTAGTGTGTTGAAATGATGAAGAAAACAAAAATGGACAAAAATGGAGATTCTTCATACAGTGACGATACTTAGGATTGTATTCTTAGAAACTCCATTTTCCATTCAGTGGTATATCTCCATCCAAAACCCTGTTTAGTTCAGAACTAGGTTTAATCCCTGTCTCAAAAAGCTGACCCTTAGAGACTTTCTCCCATTTAACTGGTTAAAATCTGCCTCACAGAGTCTGCATGTCCACAGTGGTCAGTAAAATGTATCAGCATGTGAAGCTTTCTGTGATCTACTGTGTTTCCTATCATTGTGTAAAAGAAGCTCCATGCTGCATTTATTATTAGATGCATTGTGATGCACCAAAATCTTTGAATGTACAACTGTGTTCTTTATATTTCAAAACATATATGACAACATTATTTATGAGTCACATTATTGATTTTAAAAATAAATAATAATAAAAAAAACAGACATAGCTTATTTTTACTTTGGTGTAAAAGTCAGTTGAAATTCCACCAACTTAAAAAAAAAAAGTATATTCATTGAAACTGAAATAAAATCAATCAAATGTGAAATGGTTTTATGTGACATGCTGCAGTGTAGAGACTTTACAGTGGTGGTGATATGAACCCGGACTCACAATGTCTATACAAATACAATCAAATTATATTTATTATCTAGAATAAAAACAAAAAATAAAATAAATAATGACTGGTAATTTTAAAATTGCCATTATTTTGAGTGATGTCATACCTTAATAAAATACAGTTTAGGCATCAAGCAACATCTACATAATTAATGTATGAAATAAAATGGGTAATGTGTTTCATTATTTAGACATCTGGTTCCTATCAGTGAAGATTCTCTAAAACAGAACATTTCACAGTAAGCCAATGGCTTGATTTCCATTTGAGCATCTAATTATGTAGTACATGTTTGGCTGAGAAATAAACTGTTTCTCTTGTTTATCATCAATAATAGACTCCTGTGGACATAATTAGAACCCAAAGTCAATGGCACTGCTTTGAAACGTGGAGTACGTTGTTGCATCATACATTCAGAAAACGTATGCATTTCCAGCATTAACTGGCTTCTCTGAGCCATTGCAACCGATAGGGCACAGTGTGTTTTTGAGCATTATGTCTGTATATATGAGTGTTGCAGTGTGTCTGGGATGAGGTCAAGAATTTGTTTGGGGCACTGACTGAACTGACTTTCACAGCATATTAGAACTGAGTGTATTTATATCCAAAATGGGTGAACAATGTAAGAATTACAACCATTTTCATACATAGCTATACACACATTTTAGGGGCTCAAAAGTATAAGAGCAAACTCTGAATAATGAATTAAATCATAAGTCATTTTAGTACTTTGTTGCAAATCCTTTGGCAATCAATAACTGTCTGAAATCTAGAGCCCATAGACATCAGCAGACACTGGGTTTATTCCCTGGTGATGCTCTGCAAACCCTTTATAGCAGCTGTCCTCTGTTCCGGCTGGTTCTTAGGGTGTTTTACTTTCTGTTTAGCCTTCAATGAAATTCATACTTGATTGGCCATTACAGATAAATCCACATATGACTTTGCCATAAAAAGTCTCTGGTTGCTTTCACAATAAGCTTCAGGTCATTGTTCATCTGCACTGTGAAGCACTGTGCTATGAGTTCTGAAGCATCTGGCTGAGTCTGCTTTTGTCAGCAATCACATAATCAATAAATCGTCATTGTCCAAAGAAAAACAAATATATCCAAATGGTAGGTTTACAAGAAAGGGCAAAAATGCCCTTACTTTTTATGTAAGATAATGTAAAATAAATTTTGATTTTGGGGCATTCTTATTGGTCCATTCATCATGAAATGTTCACATTGTAAAGGAGAACTGCCATGTAGAAAAATAAAAATTGACAAAAATGAACAGGTTTCTTTGGACAGCAGCAAAATACAAGGGAAACAGTTTCATAGGCAGCCCTGCATGCCCACATCTAATACTACCTCCACCATGCTTGACAAATGGGGTGGTATGCTTTGGAACACAAACAGTTCCTTCCTTTTTAAATATTATTCTCTTCCCATCATTGTGGTACAAGTCAAAGCAAGATAGAAGAGAAAAATATCACTGCTGTTCTAATTGTTTCCTTAGTCAAGATAGAAAGGATCTAGCACATTTTTGTTTGCATTTCTGAATATGACTCAAACAGTAGCCTGATGTTCCATCAAACAGATTACACTTATTTAATTCTCCTGTAGGTGTTTCACTTCAAGATGGAAAGTCTTGATGGATGTGCTTTTTCTGTGTGCTATTTGTCAGGCCTAGATTTAGCAGAGCAATGCTGAAATAGGACTCAGAATGGTGTGCCAGAGGCGGCTCCTGCCCAGCTTGAAGAAGCCAAAAACTCATGTTAGCTATGCCAGTCGCTAGAATAATTCAGACCGACCATAGAATGTCTCAGTCCACTCATAGAGGACCCTCAATCACTTCCCCTGTTTGTTCTGTTCCAGCAGCTCACCCATGTGAGCTTCATAACTGATCTGTGTTCCTGATTACATGGCACACGTGTGGAACATGACTGGAATGTTCTCCAGCAATTGGATTTTCAGTGTATCGTCTAGGAGCACATTCAGGATAACTAATGTAGAATGCTGTGAGGAAGTATGTGCCCCTCGCCTGATACTTCTTGTATTTTTGCTGTTTTGTCACAATTGAATGTTTCAGATCATCCAACTAAATTTAATGTATGATGAAGCCAACACGAGTAAACACAAAATGCAGCTTTTAAATGATCATTCCATTTACTGAAGATAGAGTTATTGAAAACCTATACCACCTGTGTGCAAAAAAGGTAAGAGCACCCTCTAAACTTAATAACTGGTTGTGCCTCTCTCAGCAGTAACAACTTGCTTGGGCTTGCTTGTGTGCTTTGTTTCATTGTCCTGCTGCACAACTCAATCGAGCTTGAGCGTTAGGTCACAAACTGATGGGAAAACGTTCTCATTCAGGATCTTCTGATAAAGAGCAGAACTCATGGTTCCATCAATTATGGCAAGTCGTTTTGGTCCTGCAAAAGTAAAGGAGCCCTACACCATCACATAGCACCAAAAAGGGTTCTTCTGTTATTACAAGTTTGAGAATATAACAATAGCAGAACCACTGTTGGTGCTATAAAGAACCTTTTTCAAAAAGTTTGTTCTTAAATGTGTTCTTGAGAAAGATCCCAAGAAAAAAATCTATGTCAGATGTTTTATGTGTTCTTAAAGCACAGAACTATTCTCACCTTTGTGCATGAGTGTGTGTAGATTCTGTTCTTACCTAAGAACAAAGTTTTTTTTACTTTAATGTAATGAAATGCCCGCAGTTAATAAGGTGACTAAACTAAAATTCTCTACTAAAGACTCAAGACTCACATTTAGATGAAATCGTTCCTATCTCTGACTACTGAAGGCAAATACAATACACAAAATAAACACACAATGTCATAAGACACAGTCCAACATTCCACGCCATTTCGAGTATACATGATCTGACGTCAAACAAAATCCATTTAGATGCAGCTTGGGAATGCTGTAAATGTTCTTCTCTGGCACTGTGGACAGATTATTGGAGTTTTACAGTATGAATGAGTAAGGTTGTTGAAATGATAAATAGGTACAAATTCCTAAATGATGATCGGCTGTAATTGAATTTTTATATCTCCCTTTTCCAAAAAATAACCTTTAGATGCAAAGATTAGTCAACATATCTTTCTTTCTCTCTCTATCTCTCCCTCAATCTTTCTCTCTCTCTCTCTCTCTCTCTCTCTCTCTCTCTCTTTCACCCGCTCACTCTTTGATAGCATTGGAGAAATTATTTGGCGGATTATCTTGGCTTGAAACTAAAGCTTAGCCTCCTTTCTCATTTTGATAATGTATATTGAGATTATCTTTGTTATTATCATTATGAGAATGTCCGGACAACATCTGCCCTGCCCTTTTCCCTGCTTTACCAATTGAATGCTAACAGCATACACACCCACACAGAGCATTCATTTTATACAATGCCAACAAATAGGATTGTAAGTATACCCCATATGTAGTATACCTTGTATGTCCAAAAGTATCCAGATGCAACCATTTTAAGGTGCCCTCATTGCTGACTCCAGCATTTAATCACACACACATAGCTTGTATAATCTCCATAGAAAAGCACTGACCAATAGAATAAGACACTTTGGAGCAGCTACATATGATCCTATGGTCTCCATGTCCAATGGTAAGCATGAGCTAGAGGGGTATTAAGTATGGAACTGTGTTGGGCTGATTGAGCTCATTCCAATACCTTTGGGATGAGTTGGAGTGAACCAGAACTGACTATCCAACATCTGTATAGTAACGTGGATTCATGATACTAATACTATACTACAACATACTTCTACAACACGTGTCTTGCATTGTGTTAAAGATATATATGTATGTATATGTATATATATATATATATATATATATAGAGAGAGAGAGAGAGAGAGAGAGAGAGAGAGAGAGAGAGACAGAGAGAGAGAGAGAGAGAGATTTTGAGAGTTTTTGAGTTATTGTACTCTTGCTCTGACCTTCCACAGCAGTGTTTTGTGTCTGTATTTTGTTGTCGTTGTGATGGAAACTCACTTGCTGTATGTCAGCAGGGCAATAGTGTGTGTAGCTTTATGGCTGTCATGAAATCTCTATTTACATATTATTACAGTCAAAGCTGCAGCAGAAAGGCTGTGACCCCTCTGTGCATCTGTGAGTCTTTACCACAAACTGCACTGCTCTCTGAGGGAGATTAGCTCAAGAAAAACATCATCCTGTGGACAGTTTCATACATGTTAACCTAATTTTTTTTTGTAGAAGTGCCCCATTTACTCAAAGACTGATTTGCAGTGATTATACTGCATTTATTTTATTGACAGCTACAGATGAGGGGCTGAAATACACATCATCTGCTTCTCACCATGTGGGGCTGGTGGATGTGTGTGTCCATCTACATTTTGTGTAAAACTGACCAATGGACACTCAGAATATCACTAAGGACTGACCCATAATGCCGGAAACCCTTCATTCTTCATTCCGACCAATGCTGAAGATGTGGCAGTGGGTTTGGAAAGTAGTGATGAGGAGAAAATGTATCTACAGTTTTATTAAAACATTTCACTACTTTTGTGATAGTCAGATGTTATATGTGGGTATCATGTCAATTGTAAAAGCCTTTAAATGAACATTTACAAATGCCTGCAGGTCTCTACGGTTAATGTATTTAAATGATAATAAAAGGGAAAAATGTTAAATATACATATATTACTTTTTTTTTTCTTTAATAAGGTTATAATGATGTATAATGTGTTTTTTCATAGCTACTTTTGAATGTTGATGAAAATGCCATTCATGTGATTTCTAAACTATAACAAAACAAATTTTATTAATCTATTATTGTCAATAATAGATAAGTAATTGTAATAAGTAAATGTGTGCTCCTTCGACGCTGAGGGAGAAGCGGCTTAGAAAATGGATGGATGGATAAATGTGTGCTGTGCTGAGGACCTGCGTTATGTAAATTTTGAAGGCTAATAGACTTTCCTAAATGTGCTCAGTAGAAATCCACAGTTGTCACAGATGCTTGACAGTTTTGTTTGCTCCACTGTAACAAGCTAAGATGGCTGCTCTTGTTCTTTATTAAATGTCTCGTCTCAGAAGATGCATTGACTCTGTTTCTGCAGATGATAAGGTGTCAGTCTTGACCAAGGCTGCCCTCTCAGATAAATATGGTTTGACCTTTTGTGCGCATGTGTTTGTGTGAATGTCTGTTTGTGTGTCTGTCATTGCCTGAAAGTGTTAGCACACAGAGACGCCTGGCTTTCACCCTCATTACTGCGATATTTCTCCTACCTTTTACAGTTGTCTCTTCTTCAGAGGGCCAGTATGTCACCTGCAGCCCATGGCCAGGCCACTGTCACTATCCATAAGCACGCCGGTGTGATCTGCCTAACAGACGCGCACACACTCCATTAGGCTTGCTAGTGCAGTGCACTTTCACAAGGGTAAATGTCTCTAGCAACCCAGGGAGGAAAAACCAGCCGAGGAAATTTAACGTGGTTTACCCTCAAATTCACCCGAGGTAAAGATGAATGTTTGCAGCAAATATCAGGATTGCGATGAAATGTAATGTTTCTGTGTTGACATAAGAAAGTTTACTTTCAACAAAGAAGACCAATTAAAATTCTATAGTTATTTGCTATACATTCAATGTGCATTATATTATTATTACAGTTTAATTATAGTTAATTATTAGTTAATTAATAGTAATTAATGCATTATTAACATGTTAACATAGTTTTTAGATTTTGTCTCATTTGACCCTTTGCCTCATCCATATAAGCCAATCTGCAGCACATTATATGTTACTTCAGCATCTTTGCTGGACAGTCCTCACAGGAGACATATGGATAAGTCAACAGGCAGCAACCTAACTAAAGCACACTCAAAGTTGAGCTGCAGTTCCCTTCAAGAACCTCCACTGTAACAAGAACCCACAAGCTGTATGTATGGTAAATTCAATTTAACCTAAAAAAAAATCTGTTATATATGTGTGACATGTTCCTGTCCCCCTGGACCCTGAGAGCTGGCAGGAAGGCAGGGCCCAAACCCTGAGCAAGGACAAAGCCATGTAAAGATGGCAGGGAAAGAAGAACTGCAAGTGAGTAGGGGTGGCATGCAAGTCCCAAGCTCAGCCTCCTGGGCACATACCTTCCTGTTGGCTTTCACTGTCATCATCAGGGCCCTGGAGACGAGCGCATGCCACAATGTGGTAACAATAGTTTCATTGATCTAAAGACTCATTAATTCAAAGTAATAATTCTATAGCTTTTTATGATTTTTCAGTTTAAGCAAGAATGAGAGGCTGCAATCACAGAGCATTAATTATATATATATATATATATATATATATATATATATATATATATATATATATATATATGATAAATACACTTTGAACACTCACTGTTGCTCTCATTGGAGTTCAATGATAAAGTTCTTATGAAAGGTGAGTTGTGTTATTGAATTGTTGAAGGTATTAAATACATTCTGGATAAGCTTAGTTTGCCCATTCATAATTACAGCAAAATGCCCTGCTTTTTTAATGGATTAAAGATTTTTCATTTGAACTAAAAAGACAAATGTGATTAACCTTGATTAACTACACAACCTAATCACACAATCTAGCCTGATTAATCACAATTCATTATTTCAATCATTTGGCATCATAGTAATTATATAATCACATATTCAATTGTGTATATATTTACATTACTATATTTACAATTGATTTACACTCTAAATCAACAGAGCTTGGTCTGGTCTTGGCCTGATCTCCAGTCAGACTGGCCTAAACATTTCATCATTTATGCATTCTTTGTCTTTGGTTTCTTGACTGGTTAAAATTTGACCCCAGAGTAGCTGTTGAGCATGCATGTCCATGTTGGTCAGTTAAATGGATCAGCATGTGGCGTTGGAGTTTTCTGTGAGCTACTGTGTTTCCTTTCGCTGCATAAACGAAGCTCCATATTGCCTTTATTGTTTGATGCACTGAACAAGCATGCAATCTCATTCAGACTGCAATTGCTCATTACTGAAAGGTTAACAGACGTAATAAATAAATAAATAAATAAATAGAAATGGAGGTATGAAATATACTCCGCTTTATGTGTTTTGCCCAAAAGGAAGTTTAAAAAGGTTTTTCTTTTGCTAGATCACCTTAAATAAGTCCCACAACAGTACTTTTAAATACCATTGAAGTGTAAATGAAACAGCTAATTTCTCCACTAATTTTAAAAGGCTACAGGTCTTCAAGGAACTGATATTAATATATGCAAATGAAAAAAATATCTACATGCTCATTTTAAGTGGAGAACGGACAATCTATTTACAACATGTATAGCTATGCTGAAATAAAGGGGTCAGCCTTACATTCTGGCTATAAAAATAAAATAAAAAAATACAAAAAAAAAAAGAAAAGAAAGAAAGAAAAAAAAAGAACATAGAGCCATTAACATTCCCAGCTGCCCACAACCTAAGGCCTATTATTCAGTGCTACATGGAAAAGAATACAAAATGATTGCACTATTAGATATCAAGCTATAAATGGACTACTTGGGAATGTCCACCGTTAAATCATAATCTGACATTTAGTAAAGCTATAATTTTCTATTCATATAAAGTCTACAATTTAGAGTTGCTGCATACAAGAACAACTCTTGGGTTCATAAGAAGTTTTCAGTTTTTCAGTAGATATTTATATATTTATATAAATATTTCAGAAATAAAATTACTGTCACTGGCGCAGTCTCCTTCTGGTCACTATGGTGGAACCTTAGTATCTTTAGACAGGGAATATAATTGTACCATAATCCACTGAAATTATATGATCTAAGCTATATTGACTCCACACACCCCATTTGGTCATTATTTTACTGTTCTGTTTTAAAACATGAGATTATGAAAAGGTACAAATGCAAAATTTTCACCTGAAAAAGCTTTAAAGGTACACAGCTGGACCTTAAAACCACTGTTGAAGAAATACTTTCATTGTTTGTACCTTGATGATCAGAACCTTTACTCTCACAGTCTAGCAATAACATTAGCTTCCTAGCTGTCTAGCTTCCTTCTGCAAAACCTAGCACAAAATAAATAAATAACTAAATAATACAGAAAGGAAAATGATGCAAAGCAGCTGGTTGTGAGTAGGCAAAGTTTCAACACATGAAATAAAGATTAAGTTTCTCATTTTGGTTAGATTTTCCAGGATCACTTTTTTGTATGGTCCACTGCAGATGCTTTGTAGATGCTCAGTCTGTCTTTAACTATCATTCAACTAAATATTGATTAAATGCAACAGAATTTGACATGGTATTGACATTGATATTGTGCATGAAAGATTCTATTACTCTTTCCCGTACTCTAAACTTAAATCTTCTACTAAACCTAATCCTAACCTTAATGTTGTTGATAATTAAGTGATAACTGGTAATTAACTTTCTACTACAAAAGGACATAGTCATTAACACTCACAAAGCGTAGCTGAATCTTCCCCATAACAGATGATACGTGTGAAGACTCACATCCTGTTTATTATTTCGAAGTTCCAGGTAAATACATTATAACACATGAATACATTCCTCTAATATGAACAACCTAGTACCCATGTGTCAAACACAAGGCCCAATCTAGAACCTGTGAGACAGTTATTTCATAGTAATTCTTTTAGACTATCCTGTTACTTACCATCTCATTACTTAAAATAATTACCCAGTACTTTGGAATTTATACCTCACCCTTAGTTGGGTAATACTTAGAACATGTGAGACATTTCAGTGTAATTCATTTAGACTATCCTGGTACTTACCATCTTCCCACCTAAAATAATTACCTAATACTTTGGAGTTTGTACCTCACACTTAACTGGTTAATATCTAGAACTTAGGGGACTGTAAAAGAAAGGGTCACCGGGTTAAATGCAGGGTCTAATTCCACAGTGGGCTAATGGTTCTGAATTCAAATCAATTCTCCACTTTCGCGTTTTTCATTTGAATTTCTGTTTTGCACACATGCTAGTCCACTCATCTCCTCGTCTATAGGTTCTATGAGGAAAGAATATTCTAATTCTAAGCAATCATCTAATTTACTGCATTGAGACCTGAAAGTAGTGGTACAGTGTTGCTCCCCATCCAGTCTTCTGCAGAGAGGAATGGGAGAAGATCCCCAAATCCAGGTGTGCTAAGCATCAAAACCAAGAAGAATTGTGGCTGTAATCACTACCAAGTGTGCATAAACAATGTGCTGAGTAAAGGCTCTGAATACGTGTAAAGTCCGTAAAGTATTTTTGCAGACTGATGTAAAAAGTATCATTTTAGAGCAGATCTGTAATGTAACAATATTAAGTAAGGAAGAATTATATATATATATATATATATATATATATATATATATATATATATATATATATATAGTTTGTTTGTTTGTTTTAGATAGTAAATAAAATGTTGATATTGAAGAAGATGCTGTGACCCCTGGTTCCTGTAACTTTCTCTACAATAAACTTCCTTAATAAAATCCCTTAATGACTAAATTGTCCATGGTATGTGAAGCTTTTGTTCATTCGGTAGAACAATGCTCCTTATCACTGCCACCTCAGTGGGATGTCTTATGCTATGTTAGTATCAAGATAGCAGCTGTGCACTTTAGCATTAGCATTTAAGATAATTTAGCATTCAGCTTGTTTGGACAATGTTGTTCCCACTAATGGCAATCACTCACAAGCACAAATGTGAACAATCAAGGCCAAAAAGTCAAATGTGAGCAAAAATATTAAATTGAGCAATAAGGCCTACACTGTGAAAAGTCCTTTATTAGTTATATAATCATATATAATCATATATCAACTCATATATAAGTTATATACCAGCAAATCAGAGTAACTGGTTTTGGAATTAAGACTGGAATTAACCGTAGTAGCAAATTAAATTTTTTGTGTCTGTTTGTGTTCAGTCAGAGTGTGGGGGACTCTTTCAGCATGCAGACCCTGTGACTATGACTTTGGTGGAGCTACAGCTACAAGTAAGTTTCTGTAACATGTATGTATTTGTGTGTCTGTATGAACTTCATTGAGCAGTAAAGCAGAGCTGGTAGATGGTATTTATCCATTAACAAAACTGTGTCAGCAACACTGAGTTTAATTACACAACTGGTTCAGTAACCTTCATCTCAAAGATTTTTCAAATGATTTACCATCATTACAGAAAACACAGTTCCACTGCTACACAGTCCAATGCTTAGGGCCGTTGTACCCCTCTAGCTGACACTGGGTATTGGCCATGGTGAAATGACTGCTCTACAGCCTCCTATTCTATTGGATTTTCTATAGACGTTATATAAGCCATATGCATGTAGTTTAATAACTGTGTCAGCAATGGGTGAATATTAATGTACATGAATCCATTACTTAGAAGGGGCTTCTAAGGGGCTTCTACACACACACAGACAGACATTATTTATATATATATATATATATATATATATATATATATATATATATGTATGTGTGTGTGTGTATAAAGAGGTTCATTCGATCATGTTAGGGGTTTATGTGCTCTTTAATGTAGTATACAAACATTTATTTATCTATAAAAAAAAAAATATATATATATGTGTGTGTGTGTGTGTGTGTGTTCGTATAAATAAATGTAAGAAGTCAATGGATTCCAGTGAATTCCCAATTCTTTATGGCACCACAAAATGTCTTTATTACATCACAGAACTTCAAGGAAATCAAGGAAAATATCAATTACATCATTTTGTTCAACTTACAAAACCTAAAAAGTCCAGTGAATATCGGTCAAACACGGTCCTGAACTTTTTTCAGTCAGCACTATACTTGGATGTGGAGCCCATGGACATTGATACAAAATTTGAGGATGAGGAACCCATGGAGGTTGACCAGAAAGATGAGGAGGAGGAGCCGATGGAAATAGATTACATATGGCAGCAGATTAAGAAGAGGATGATGAGGAGAATAAGGGGTAAAACTCAAATTCCTGACCATGGTGACCATATTTATTCTTAATTTGTTGATAAATTTACCTAAAATATCTGTATATTTTATCACAGTAATTTAAAGTGAGCTATAATTAAGTGAGTAATAATTAAGGACATGCCTCTAAGTTTGGAATGAACACTGGAGCTGTAATGGTTCAAATTCCAGTAGTATAATAAGGGCAATGTTTTGGGGATTAAAACAGTCTATTTTGTCAGTACCAAAGTATCATAACACTATCAAAGCTTTACCAAACGTTTCAGTAGAAATGATGAGATTTAAGACTTAAGAGCCCCCCAACTCTCCATCCCCAACCAAGGTTCCTCACTCTTTACTTTTTGCTGTTTTTGGATTTGTGAAACAAAACACATCCACCAGTTTCATCGCATGTTCAGGTTATCGTTTTTTGTCTCTCTTTCTATCTGTCCTCCATGCAGGGACCCAGTGCAACATTCTTCCTGGATTAAAGACTCCACACAACATAGAGACCTAAACATCTGAACATCCAACTTCACCAGGGCACCCTGAACTAGAGGACTGTTTTAGTTTACGGACGTCACAGGATAGAACTTTTGTCATCAGAAAGCTTCTTAGAAAATTTCACACCATCAGAGACATTATGACCTACATGATGAGATACAACAAGGCCCAAAGGAGGGGAATGATGGTCTCAGATCTTCATTGTTCACGTCACCATGAACTTCATCATCAGCCCCAGCACCGTCATCATCGGCCATCATTTTGGACAATTTCAGCTTTGTTACAACCAGGACCAGAATCACCATCATTCTACTAATCATCATTTCTATCTTCTAGCTGAACAGTAGACATTACTTCCAGAAGATCCCAGTAGCTCAGCGGTATTAAAGCTGTGTGTCTGAATCTAAAACATGGACTTCTATTATGAAGCAGTCAGAAGGCCTCCTAGCCTGAGTACTAGACTGTTGTTCAGTCTCTTCTATTTGGCTGTAACTGATAGTTTGGCACTTATGCTGGGACTGATGTCGTCATCATTCTACATACTTTCTTGAAGTAAGAAAACAGAATTATCTTAATTGCATTCCCATGCAATGCTCTGTAAAATGTGTATTTATTGCAGCCTTACAAATATTTTTAATTTCTCAATTTGATATATTTCTCTTATGATATGGTAGTAGGTGGGACTTTTTTTTTTTTTTAAATCCAGCTCCGGATTTTCATCATGAATGCATTTTATCATGTGGGTTGAACAGCTGATCACTCAGTCATGATGAGCAACATCAGAATGTGGAAGTAGATCTATTTCTTTCATCTAAATTCAAAGTCTTTAGTATGTCCTTCTGAATCAGGTTGGACCATCTGTATATGGCTATTATCGTATAAGCTGTACTCCATGCTCCATACTTTATAGCAGCACTTCTTAATTCCAATCACAGAGAAACATTGGACTGCACAGTTTGAAGTCTTCTCTGAACCAGCACACCTGATGAAGAGTTTAGCTGATGAGCTGGAGAAGATGTGTTGAGGTAAAGAATCAGAATCAGAGCACTTTATTGATCCCAGAGGGAAACTGGATTTGTTACAGTTGCAACCATTTATGTAAAAGATTAAACACTTTAATAATTTAAAACAAAGAGAAATTTGCAATATGTACACGAGATTTAAGTTCTTATGAATATAGTAAAGTCGCGGTGACTGTGATAATAAATATTAAACATCTAGTATAAGGCAGTTCAAATTATTGTACCTCTGAGTTATTGCACACAATTATTATTGTTATTATACATATGAACAGCACAGTTTGGTCATGAATTTTGCACAGATGAACCACACTTTGTGAATCACACACTGAGGGAAGAGCCATAGAGTTTGATGGCCACAGGTAAGAATGACCTTCTGTGGCGCTCTGTGGTCTATTTTGGTAGAATGAGTCTTGCACTGAATGTGCTCCTGTGTCTCATCACTGTGTCATAGAGTGGGTGGGAGTCATTGTCTATAATGGCCTGCATCTTAGACAGCGTCCTCCTTTCCGACATTGCCATCAGCGAGTCCAGCTCCACACCCACATCACCGGCCTTGCAGATCAGTTTGTTGAGTTGTTGGCGTCTGCCACCCTCATCCTGCTTCTCTTGCATGCAGCAGCATAGAGGATAGTACTCACCACCACAGACTCATAGAAGATTCTGAACATAGTCCGGCAGATGTTGAAGGACCTCAGGCGCCTTAGAAAATGGCAACTTTGGCCCTTCCTATCAGTGTTCTTACTCCAGTCCAGTTGTCAGTGTACACACCCAGATACTTGTAATCTTCCACAGTGTCTACACTGACCCCCCTGATGCACACAGGGGTCACCGGTGCCTTGTCCCTCCCCAGGTCCACCACCAGCTCCTTTGTCTTTGTCACATTGCGCTACAGGTGGTTCCACTCGCACCATGTGACAAAGTCCTTCACCATCACCCTGTACTCTTCCTCATTACCCTTGTTGATACATCCAACTATTGCAGAGTCAGAAAACTTCTGAAGGTGGCAAGTCTCTGTGCAGTAGCTTAAGTGTAGAGTGGTGTAGATGGTGAAGAGGAAGAGAGAGAAGACTGTGTTGCTGATTACTCTGTCCAACACACAGTGCAGGCATTCATACTGTGGTCTGCCAGTCAGGTAGTCAACAATCCAGGACATGAGGGAGGCAACTACCTGCATCACTGTGAGCTTATCACCCAGAAGAACAGGCCAGATGCTGTTAAATGTGCTGGAGAAGTAAAAAAAAAAAAAAACATGACCCTCACAGTGCTGGCTGGCTTATCCAGGTGAGCATATACTTGATTGAGCAGGTAGATGATGGCGTCTTCAACTCCCTGGTGGGGCTGGTAGACAAACTGGAGGGGTCAAGTAAAGGCTGATCCAAGACAAGCCTCTCCATGGTCTTCATGATATGGAACCTCAGTGCCACTGGCCTGTAGTCCTTGGCGTCACTGGGTCGCAGCATCTTTGGAACAGGAACAATGCAGGACGTCTTCCACATCATAGGGACCCTCTGGAGACTCAGGCTCATGTTGAAGACATATTGCAGTACTCCACAAAGCTGGGAGGCACAGGCTTTAAGCACCCTGGGGGGAACCCCATCAGGGCCTGCAGCCTTGTTTGTGTGGAGTCTCTTCAGTTGTCTTCTCACCTGGTCAGCAGTGAGACTTACGCTGCCCTCTACTCCTCTCTTGTTGCTGGACCTGAAGCTGGTGATGGTCCTCATTCCATTCCAAACCTCCCTCATGTTGTTCTGCTGGAGTTTCCACTCCAGCTTCTTCCTATATTTTTCTTCGCCTCCTTGATAGCTGTCTTCAGTTCCCTCTGGATTGTTTTCACCTCCACTCTGTCTCCAGCTCTGAAGACCCTCTTCTTCTTGTTGAGTAGAGCTTTAATGTCCTTAGTTACCCATGGCTTGTTTGTTGGGTAACATTTAACAGTCCTGGTTGGGACAGTGTAGTCCACACAGAAGTTAATGCAGTCCGTGATACACTCTGTGAGCTGCACGGAGAGGACATCAACGTGCTCACAGAGTACTGCTGGCCAATCAGTAGCCTCAAAGCGTGGTCACAAGCTGACTCTTCACCAGTGGCACATAACAGGGACTGAGGTTCACCAAGTTGTGGTCTGACCTACCCAGAGGGGGGAGGGTGGAACAGTGGTATGCATCCTTAACATTAGCATACAGCAGGTGCAGTGTTTTTTCCTCTCTGGTGGGACAGTCCACATACTGAGTGAAGTTTGGTAGTGCCTTAGCCATATTGACGTGGTTAATGTCACCCGATATGGCGATAAAGGCACTCGGGTGTTGAGTTTGGAGAGTTTGGCTATAGTTGAATAAATGATGTCACACGATGACGCTGGTTTAGCAGAGGGGAGGGGCGTAAACAGTCACAATAATAGCATGTGAGTACTCACGTGATAAATAATATAGCCTGAGTCCAACAGCCAACAGCTCCATGTCCGGGCAACAGGCACGTTCCTTAATAGTAATGTGACCAGGGTTATACCAGCGTTGCACTGTTTCCTATACTCCAAATGTTAATTTTAAGAATGTATGATACAGTTAGGAGTAATCTAGCCAAGATTTCTGTTTATTATCCTGTGAAATTAGCATCCTTACTGAAATATTTGTTTAAATACTATGTCTAAACACCTTGATTGTGACTGGCAAGTTAAATTCTCAGTCCTACAGTTTGTTGGAATTTAATTGTCTTTTCTGTCTCCTATATTTTGTCAATTTTTGGTCACAACATTTAGCCAGACACGTCGCTTGATATGAGTATAAAAAAAATCATGTGACTGTTTGACCAACTCTGCTCCTGAAAATCTACCTTCCTGTAGAATTCCAGGACTCCACACTAAATTAACACACCTGATCCATCTAAATAAACAGACTGATAATCTTGATGATGTTCAATCAGGTTGAAAGTGAACTCTTCAGGAAGCTAGATCTCCAGGAGCAGGGTTGGTGACCATTACAATATGATGCCCCTAGCTGTCACATGAGTTGGTTCAATTTGATGGCCAGCAGTCAACAGTTCGTCATCAAATTGAACCAACCTGTGCAACAGATAGGGGCATCATATTGCAGTGGTCACCAACCCTGCTCCTGAATATCTACCTTCTTGAAGAGTAGGAGATGAATGGATTCAATTCTAATACACACTTATTGTCAAGTACATCCATATTGAATGTGCATTATGTATTGAGGGGCTTATCTAGATCAGTCAGTCTGGCTGTAAACTGCATACAGCACCAGTATTGTACACTTCATGTTCCTATCTATCAGTTAAGAAGAGCGGTTAATGGAGCCCCAAAACACAGCTACTTTCTGAGTTCAACAAATTGCTGGATATATCAGGAGGAGAGCAACTGAACTCACAGTTACGACAATGCTTGCCTGCCATTAAATTTGCTCTAGCTGAGTTAGTGAAAAAAAAAACAACAACAAAAACAATAATAATAATTGGCCAAATAATTACAGAATTCCAACTCAGCAAAATTCAGCTTTATGTTCATCAGCATGTCTTTCTATGTATGAAGAGCAGGTTTTACCTGAACGACTTGACTGTTTGAAAACAAGACCATGTTAAAATGTTTGCTGCATAATTTAGAAGATAAAAAATACAAAATGACACCAAAACAGCCAGTTTGTCCTCATAAATATGGAAAATGTAACAGATGCCTCTGCTGGATGTGTCATTTTCAGATACTAGTTCTAAAGCCCTCTCTCTTTTCACTCATCTTGTTCTTCTTTTCTGTAAAGTGAGTTCTCACAGTGGAGGACAAGTGGCTATTTCTGCTATTTCTTGGGAATATGTTAGTGTTTATTTAATGTGTCAAAACTAAAAAAAAAAAAAAAAAAACACTAAAAAAAAAAACAAACATTTTTCTCTTAATGAAATCCATTAAAGACCAAAGACAGGTTTGGGATAGATCCTGAAAAATTAGTAATAGCTATTTTGTAGTTACTTTCCCAAAATTTGTAGCTAACTACGATTTAGCTACTTTTCAAGAAAGAGTAGTGGCTACTTTTTATCCACTTTTTGAAAATAGCGCACTACATTTTAGCTACTTGAAGACTGTGATTGTCAGAATGTTTGTGAATCTCCACCTGACACACCATACAGGACCCCCATGGACCCTCACAGAGCAGAGGGTGGTGGATCATTCATAGCACTGCAGTAACGCTGACATGGTGGTGGTGTGTTAATGTCTGTTGTGCTGGTCTGAGTTGATCAGACACAGCAGTGCTGCTGGAGTTTTTAAACACCTCAGTCACTGTTGGACTGAGAACAGTCTACCAACCAAAAATATCCAGTCAACAGTGTCCTGTGGGCAGTGTCCTGTGACTACTGATGAAGGACTAGAGGATGACCAACACAGACTGTGCAGCAGCAGATGAGCTATTGTCTCTGGCTTTACATCTACAGGGTGAACCAACAACACAGGTGTGTCTTATAGAGCAGACAGTGAGTGGACACAGGGTTTAAAAACTCCAGCAGCACTGCTGGATCCACTCAAACCAGCACAACACACACTAACACACCACCACGACATCAGTGTTACTGCAGTGTTGAGAATAATCCACCAGATGGTCATAAAGTTATGCCTGATCAGTGTATACACAGACAGGACATTCAGAGTCCTTGCTAAACTTCAGCAACACTTTAGCTTCAAAATTCTCATCTGTGACCCTGTTTGGGGTGAGAATCAGGCCTGTATAATCTCTCCACTGTTTCTGTTGTGGCTCCACAACAGAACTAGATTTTTAGGTAAACAAACATAATCCTGCTTTACTGTAAAAGTTAAGTGATACTTTTTATAATTCCACAAACGGGGAAATTCCACCTCCGCACACTAGTGAATACACACACACACGAGGGGGCAGTGAGCACACTTGCCCGGAGCAGTGGGCAGCCTTATCCACGGTGCCTGGGGAGCAACTGGTGGTTAGGTGTCTTGCTCAATGGACTGTCGGCACTGGGGATCAAACCGGCGACCTTCCGGTCACAGGGCCAGTTCCCTAACCTCCAGCCCATGATTGTCCTAACACAAAGCTCTGCTACAGTTTTCACAATAAATGGTCTTAAATGCTGGAGTTAATGTAGAGCTGCTAACCTTTAACACTAAAGACTGATGCACAGACTGTTGGACACACAGCAACGCAGATGACAAAACAGTAAAGAGAGAGATTTGAGACAAACATCTGTAATTTAGAGATTAACAGACTTATTTGCATTTTTAATCACTCAGCTGGTTTAATGATATGTTTAATCTGCAACAACTCGCAAAGCTGAAGTCCTTTCTCATTCTCTTGCTTTTCATTCTCCTGCTTTTCATTCGAATAGCACAGCAGTACATTTAAGGTGGAACGGGACAGTGAGAACGAGAAGCTGGAGGGTGAGAAGTGACTTCAACCTTGTAAAATGTCGAACACTGAGGGAAATTTTACAAGAAACTCTCAGAAAAGTTTCCTGAGATTCGAGAAAAGCAGCTATAGCTGAGCTAAAGGTTAAGCAGAGCAAAGTAAGTGTATGCTTGTGTTTATATTATATTTTTAGCCTGTACTATCAGCACATACTGAGACATATTTACAGCCAAGATGGTAAAACAGACATAAAATCTTGTGGCTCCTAAGGTGGTTTCATTTTTGTTGTAAAGACAAAATGACTCTTCTTAACATTTCGGTTGCAACCCCCGAGCTAAACCTAAAAATAAGGGTTGATTAGCGTGTGGGACATGCCTGTTTGCTCAAGCTGTCAGGATCGCCACCAGCCCGGTGAATGACTGCGTTCTGTTGCTCAAATTTTGCATGGATTTTTCAATATAGCTACACAAAATTTTTCAATATAGCTACAAAACAATTTGTAGGTGCTACAGCTACCACATTTCACAAAACTGTAGTGGCTGCAGCTACTAACTACAAATATTTGTAGCTAACTACACAAAGTAGCGCGCTACTTAGCTATGCTTTTTAATCTGTAAATCTCTAATTCTCAATTCAAATCAATGTTCCTGGTTAAGAAAATTTCCATATGAGCAGCTAACAAAAGGTACATAGAGTCAAACATGACAGAGCTTGAATGAGCCTTTTTCTAAAGCTTATACTTGACAGACCCATTATCCAGTAAGGCAGCACTCATTTGCCTGTTCGTTACCTGGCCAGCTGCTCCTCAGCCTCCTACGGCTGCGTTATTTATGGCTTTGACCCCTCTCAGAGAGGCTAAGGTCAGGAGCGGGCAGACACCAGACGATTTCTCAGCTAGAGAGCTTTTTGGTGATATTACTAACGCACACTAATGAGATATGCTACATTAGCTGCAGGGCTATTGGCTAGGTGTGTAACTGGACCACTGTTTTCTTCCAAAACTATGATGCCTGAACTTATACTTAAGCAAAAAGAACAAAATAAAAAAATTCAAAAGGAAAAATGTCTTTATATATTTATGTATAATTCAAAGAACCTATACCAATTTAAGGGTATAAGAACCTGTACTATATTATTTGTAGTTTCTTAAAAAACTGTTTTTCACACTCACCTATCTATTTTAGAAAAATGGTTCTCTAAAGAACCATCCAGCAAAGGTAGTTCTTCTATCACAATGCTCCTAAGAACCCTCTTTGGAAACATTACTTTAAAAACTGTTGAAGAGCAATCAAAAGGATTAATACCAAAAATTCCTGGACTGCATGGCACTTCTTACATTGGGGCTTTAGCATTTAACTATAGATCAAGAGGATCCGACAGACAGAGTATCAACAGATTAATGTCGACTTAGCATTATGTGGTGGGTCTTGAAACTTTAAAAATGTCTTTCATGCTCATACATCTACTTAACAAAAGTTATCTGAAGAACCATTCAGTGAAAGTTTTGTTAGAGAATCTAAAGTGTTTCTTCTATCACATTGCAAAGAATCCCATTTGGCACTTTTAATGTAAGACAATTGATAAGAAAGGAAAAGGTTATGGTGCAAAAATTTCAGGAATGAATTCATTAGAATTAAATTCTTAAAACATCTAATGCCAGTACAGAATCTATCTATCTATCTATCTATCTATCTATCTATCTATCTATCTATCTATCTATCTATCTATCTATCTATCTATCTATCTATCTATCTATCTATCTATCTATCCCTACATTATAGCTCCTCTTCAGAGTTTGTGGATATTTATTGTATTTGTACTGTGCATGACATTGTGCATTCTGGATTATAAGTGGACGCACTGCACATTAAGGAATGAAAGAGTTAAAATAACAGTTTAAAATACCAATAAATTGCATCTTCAATACTTTTTAAAGAGTTGAAAATCCTAGGTAAAATTCTTTTATATATATTTTTTTTTTCCAAAAAGTAACTGCTGTTCTTTCAAATGTGAACAGACTGAAAGGCTTCCCTAATAATACATGTAATTTTACTTTGACTTGCATATTTACTAAAGAACAAAAAAGTGCAATATATAAAATAAGAATATGCAGCATACATGTCTTCCAAACATAAGTGCATAAACTCAACTTGTACCAAATGTAAAAAGTGTAGGACAGTGAATGTACACAACTGTTAGCTTGGCCCTAACATGACACTAAAAATTGATGATAGCTAGCTGAAATGATCATTACAACGGTCAAATACAAATACAAAAGAAAAGGACATTCACAAAAAAAAAATAAATAATAATAATAATTTTTGCTATATAACAAAACAAAATATTTACAGTAAAACAAAACAAATAAAAACATTGAATATCCTGTGCTTTATTTCATGTTGGTACAAGTTGTGCTTGCTAAGCTAACATGCTATTAGAAAGATAGCTTGTGTTTTCTACCGAAGTTGTAGCTTTACCACTAGTTAAGTATATAATTTGTTGCATATATGCCGTTTCACAGATATCAATGCTGCTCAGAAGTTCTTTTAACGTTAAAATAATAGCAAACTGTGGTGTAAGTGATGGTTTGCTGCATCAGAAATGTGCATTGGTGGCTAGCTTTACAGTATAGCTGTTTTGGTGCATTATTACATTATTGTTACAATATTATTGCAGTAACTGTATAATATGGTGTGTGAGACAGTATCTGCCTGTATTGTGACAGTTTTCCAAGAATTCAGCACAGAATGCTGCAAAACAAAGCTATAATACCAGTTTGAGCTTTTGAAGCTATGCTATTGCTATTGAAACTATTCAATGCTATTGAAGAAAATTACAGTGGTTCTTTACAATGAAATAAATACATGGCTCCCCTCATGTAAAGGTAAATTTCGCATGTACTTTTTTATCTGTGATTCAGTCTGCAGCCTCTCTAAAAGAGTACAGGAGGGAGAATTTCTCTGTTTGGAGCACCTGAAAAACTTGTTACTTTCCTTTTGATCTCCCTTTCTGTGTGACAGATGTGGAGAGACAGGGACTGAGGCATTAGAGAGAGAGAGAGATAGAGAGAGAGAGAGAGGAAAGACAGTATGCAGGGAATCCATGTCTCAACAACCTGCTTAGGTCCAGTGTGATGTGATTTGAAGTGAATGAATGCACACACACACACACACACACACACACACACACACACATATATATATATATATATATATATATATATATATATATATATACATTCACATTGACACATGCATGAAGGCCTCACCTGAGGGCTGGGGGTCTAGGGGGATGTTCTGCTGGGAAATGTCGTCCCTATGTGTGTCTCCACTGACGTGCAGATTGTGCAAATCAAAGTGTGTGCGTACGCTTGTGAGCTGACCCAGTGCACGTTGACTGTATTATATGCGCTAAGACAGACAAAGATGATTGATACAGGAAGTGACTCTGGCCACAAACACTCCCCCTGGGCGGTAGATGGTCTATTAGGGTTACAGGCAGATTTTCAGCTCTAATGCAGTTGTTCTGTAGTTCCCATCTTGCCCATATTAGGGAATCCAGGACTCAGCAGATTTTCCCAATGGAAAAGCTGTACGCCATTTTCCTAATTTGTTTTTGTCCTGTGTATATTTCCCCAGAGTCTTACTGAATCCTCTGAATTATGAGGTCATTTAACAACTAGTGAAAGGCTGTTGAAAAAAGTATACTATTAAACTTTGCCATATACCAAAGATATTGAACTTGCTAGTTTGAGTGGTGTATGTTGATAGGTCACCAATAAGTCACCATTTACCAATAGTCATATTTCCTTCTCTTTAACTGAGATGACATTCACATCAAAATTGATCAGTTTTTTAGTTTACTCAAGAGCAGCATAGCAAACATAAAGTAAAAAAGCTTAACAGATCTAAAGTTCTGAAAACGGACATGATGGTGACAATATGACTTACTATTCTGAAGAGCACTTTCTTCAAAGTACTATATAACACACACATAAGCACCATATAACATATTTATGAAGCAATATTTGAGTATTATGGTCAGCTTATGCTAGTAACCACTAGAAAACTAAGATTGTTCTATGAAGTAGTTACTATGAAGATGTTCTATAAAGGCTTCTATGAAGTAGTAGTATGAAGTATGCAGTTGTTCAATTTGTAACACTATTACGAAGCTTTGGGTCCAAGTAACTGAACTTAGGGGTTGCACGACCTCAGATTTTTTTTTTTTTTCAAAGTCAACTGTGATGAAAGTTGAGTCAATATTGATGAATTCCATATGACATAATGAATGAAACCGCAAGAGTAGGAATGCTCTACAACAAGACTTAAAAAATCTGACTTCAAAAATCTATGATGAAGCCAAATTGCCCTTTCCAACGAGAGGAGGATTACACTGCTACCAGAGATGCAGACCCCAAAATCGCCAAGCTCCTCACCTGCTCTCTTCTCTGAAGCATCCACATTGTTAGTGTCATAACCAGGTGTTCAGTAACTAGTTGACATCAAGCTTATGTCATTGCTGAGCAGTAAACTCAGCAAGTCATCTGGTCCATGTGACCCCTGTTAGGCCTTAGAAGGAAGGTCTAATGTAAAAGTCTATATCTATTCTACATACTTCTATATGAGTTGACATACAGAACTTTTATGTCAGTACATTATTATTTAATTCAGCTTATGGTATCTTGTGATTACTAGTATAAGCTGTTGATGCATACTAAAATATTGCTTGCATGTGTTATGACATCATAGGGTAAGTAGGTAGCAAAATGAATGGCATTTTTTAATAACTCACCCCATCACATATGCTACAAGCAAGCTAAAAAATTAATTTGTCATGTTATGTGAAACTAATATAGCTATGCAGACACTACGGGATGGCATGGTGGCAAATCCATGATCATGCACCTTGTTATCATGATTGTGGATTTGACCTATACTGTACCTAGTACCAGTGTTAAGTTTGGTTACCTTCCTTGTGTGCTGTGCTGGAACATGTGGATGAAACTAATACCATAGTCCATTAACTGGTCAAATGCATCTCTGCTATCCAATGTAACTGAGAAGAGTCTCTTTCAGAGTCTTGGTTCATTTCAAGGCTTTTTCCACAGGCTCTTCAGAGGTTTTTCCTTTAGAGTCTCGGTTCCCTAAGGTTTCTTCCTTGTGCTTTTTGGGTGTTCCTGCTTTTGGGTGTTTCCTCTTTTTAAACCACGGTTCTTCTCAATGGCTCTTTCTCCTGCCACGGTTGCTCTCAGTGATGCTCAGTAATGGGCTAGATTAGCTTTCCTGGAAACAATGCTTATTGTAAAAAGCACTCTATAAACAATATATAATTGAACTGACATGCAGGCCACTCAAACATATTCATTGTTAATTGCCTAATTTTCAAAAGCAACATAGGAAACCATAGAAAATTTCTCCACTTCACATATTAGTGTTTTTTTTTTTCCTCCTGCTCTAGCACACCTGATTCCTCTTGTCAAGTAATTACCAGGCTCTTCATGGGGTTTGTATGGTGTGTGTGAGGTTCCCAGGAATGGGAGTGAGAACAAATGCTATTGTCATGGTGTTGGTACATTTGGAGAAAACTTGTGAAATTCATTTTATATTTGACTACCTTTCTCTGAGAGGGATATTTGTCATATTAACAGGCTGAAATTACTGGTCCAGCATGAGTTTTTAGGCCTTTCCGGCATGTACATGATTGATGCAGAAAGAGCAATATCAACATAAGAATGCACTTATATTGAATAATGTATGCGTAAACAGTTTGGCTTTAGGGCGCTGTAAACGAAGGCCATATTTCACTGCCAAGCTATATAATATATTATCCTACTATGTATAAATCTTAACACTGTATCGGAATACTGTAGGAAGGCAATGCTATTCTATACTAGCCTGCTTAGTTTATTCTTAGGCTAAAGCATATGTGAGCACGTGCTCATGTATGTGCTTGTGCCAGTAACAGATGCCATGAATTGTTAGCATTTTGAAGAGTGCCGAAGCCCATATGTGTCTTGCTGCGCAGTCAAGTGGCATGAAAATCCGTTTAAAGAAGCGGTCCGCAAGCGTGATTCACCCAGACACGCTCAACAACAAAAACCCCTCCAGAGCAGCATAATGGAAATTGTTTAGGGCTGGGATGTGTTGCTCTTGTGCAGACAAGTGTGAACGCTCACATTGACTACCGCAAACAACCAAATCTCATTGGGCTGTGTAAAGACAGCATTATGCTCTTTTCGCCCTTCCTCGCTCTCTCTCACACATATTAGCCATACGATTTGGGAGAAGTTGCTTCAGAATCCAGTTATTACACATCAGTGGAGGAAGACTATGAATGGGCAAAGCTCCAGAAGCTTCTGTTAGTGTGTACGTGTGCATATGTGCCCATACAGAACAATCATCAATCTCTCAGAAAACAAAGCAGAGTCAGCAGGAGACCCCTCTGCATTTTGAATGGGCTGAAGTAGCACAGAAACTCAATTAGCAAGCTTGCTGAATTGCAATGCACTCACTGAAACACCATGCTAGCTCCCCAACCAGCATCGCGTTCAGCAAACAATATGGCCACGTGAATATCTGCCTCATGCCTTGTTTCTCCCTCTGACCTCTGTCTATGAACAAAAGGCCTCGTTTCAAGACAAAATAAAAGCGGCCTGACCACTCAAAGAGATTTCTCAAGACTGAAAGAGAGAGCGAGAGAGAGAGAGAGAGAGAGAGAGAGAGAGAGAGTTCCCTGGTGGATTAGCGTGCATTAGCCAAATTAGCATTCCCATGGTCCTCCATTAAAACACGCACCCGCCTCAGATCCGGCTCCCCCAGCTGTCTCCCCCTCAGCATCTCGGTCTGCCTCACTGGTCCCTGTGTGTTGGACAATGCCCCCTTGCCGTAATTAGCTCTGCCAGTCAAGTGTCTCAAATTGGATTAGCCACGTTTCTTTCTCGGGTTGCTGGGATCAGTGGAATTCTCGGCGCCGAGCAAGCTCCAGATTGAGAAAGTCTGAGAGGCAGCCAGCAGTTGCAAGAAGGCCAAAGCATTGAGTCCAAGCCTGGCTAGAAACCCCCACTGGGCTGACCTGCCATGGTGCCCCACAATAATCCGTCCCAATCTCATTATTCCAGCAAGTGGAAAGTTGGGATTAGCATTGTGTTTGCATCTTAGATCCACCAAGAACTGCTGTGTTGCTGTATCGCTGCCACCGACGAAGAACGATCAATAAAAGGCACTTGATGAGAAAATAGTTATCGTCTCTCCTGTATTAGCTCAAAACTCCATCTTAGCAACTTCAATTTATTTCTTGCTGCAAACATGTAGAACAAACATGGACTGTGATACAGCGTTGCTATAATAAAGTGCTCTTCGACATCAATTTTTGTTTATTCAGCCACGGCAGAAAAAATCCTTAGAGCATGCCGGCAGCAGACAAATGGCTCTTCTTCTGAGAAAAGAGAATAATCAGGATTCGGTTTGTCATGGTGAGGGACAAAGCATGCCAGAACAATGGAATCAACACATGAATTAGCTCTGTATTAAACCCTACTTTTCATATACTATTCTCATCATGGATCACAAGCAGCCAGAGATATTAAAATAATATACTAACGTTCAAACAGCACTGAAGCATCTCCGTTTTGGTCTTCGACTTAAATGCAGCTCTATGAATTTCAGTCAAGCATTCAAAAATGCCTTATCGTTTCTGCCAGCATGGCTGGGCTATGCTAATAAACTCGTCTTTGGTAATATTTTTACCCAATCAGAGTGGCGCCGGAGGCAGAGGGCAGCGGGAGTCATGGGTAATCTTCGGCAGGGTTTGATCTGTTGAACAGCCGTGAAAACGGCCTCCCAACGCGTCTAGTGGGGCTCGGACCCCCCTGGAGGCTGTATTTACATGGTAATTAGCACGCACTAGTGGTCTCTATCTAGGAGTGGGTCTCCCACACTATTGATCAGCTGCGGCCTTTCTGCATGACCAAGCAGCCATGAAGTAGCCCACTCAAAAAATTACAGCATGTCAAGAGCCGGCTTTGGTGGCCGCAGTCACCCTGCGCTATTTAACATAGCTATTCAAGCTCAAATTTATCAGGTGAGTGAGTGAATGAATGAGAGAGATGGAGAGAGAGAGAGAGAGAGAGAGAGAGAGAGAGAGAGAGAGAGAGAGAGAGAATGAGTGGGAAAGAGTGAGTGAGCGCATATTAAGCATGTCTGTATTATCTCTATTCAGTCACAAGGCTGCTTTTTCATGTTTTTAATGCTGGGAACCTGCTGCCACTCCAGAACCTAGACATGCTCCTTCCTTTCAGCTCATAGCTTCCACTCTGCTGCAGCTCTAGCTTTGTTTAAAAACTGCATCCTTGCAGAGGCCTCTGAAAGGAAGGGGACTCAGAAGATGGCACTTGTCCCTGCTAGGAAAAATATAAACAGGCTTTTAATTCTGGGGGGAGGGAATTGACAGCTGTAAGTGTATTTAATAGCTAATGCTTTGCGGGTGACCCAGCAGAGGAACTATCAGAAAGAGAGAAAATAGGTTGCAGTTAGTGTGATTGAGGAGCAACTCTCATAAAGCAAGGACAAAGTCCTTGTATCATAAGTCCAAGTCATGTTTTAATCTCAAAGTCGATTGGGGGCCTGTACAGCAGATTTTAAAGTTCTCCACCGTAAAATTAGAGGCATGCGATGTCCTGAAAGCAGTGTATTTCTGAAACCACTAGCTGATGCCTCGGAGAGTGGGGAACCAAGGTAACGAGATTAGTTACTGTGGATTTGGAGCTTGAACATTTCATATTGGTGGAGGTTCGTTGTGCGTTTGATCACCTAACACACGATTACGTTTTCCGCGTGCGGATTAGTTTTCCGGCGAGGGGCCTTGTACGCTAGGTGTGTCTCGGTGCACTAAGAGGCTTAGCGGAGAATGTGCTCGGTATAATAGCTTTAGTTTTCTCTGGCGTTTTACGTTGAGAAAAAATCAGATTTTACTACAGAGTTTGTCATACACACCATGATTTGTCGTACATGCGCAAATCCGTGGTGGATGTAATACGCTTGAGTCTGGTCTTAAACCTCTTAGAGTTTTACTTTAGCTGCATGGGGCGCGGTGCCTTTGAACTTAGTAGACATGCTAGTTAGCCTTTGGATCATGCTGAGGGAACAGCAAAAGACACCTATCCTCTCTCTTACTCACACAACTCCTCAGAATTTATGGATAAGGCCATGCTTGTCTCCTGTTGCTGGCGATATTGCTGTGATATATACAGAATAATAGACTGCGGCCTTGCTGATATTTCTCCGATATGTAATTTGGAGTGTATGGAGTAATGATGTGAGCTCTCTCTCTCGCCATTTACTGTGGCTGGCCTGCTGGCTCAGCATAAATAACAATGGTCCAGCTCTAAAAGCAAAACTCCATGCATTCGTAATCAGGCTCAATATGCAGCGCGCCCATTGCCAGGTAGTTTTTATTCATTGTGTGGCCATTACTTGTGTAATTATGATGGTCCTGTACCAAAGCCCAAAAACCATAATGTTAATCATTACCGATCTGTCCTTCCTCCATCTCCACAATCTGCTATCTTGCTATTTATGCTTCTGAGAATTCAATATATATATTTTTACTTATATATTATCTCTTACATTTTTACTAGTATGTTTGAGCATTAAGCATATTCCTATCCCAGGGCTCCTATCATCAGGCCCCATATTGGTGATATTTTCATCAATTCATGCAGCCTCAAATAAACAGACCTTTAATAAGCAGCAAGAAGGCAGGAGTCCTCTAATGGAAGTTGACATGTCTATAATGCATGGAGAATGTTTGTCTTTGTTGCTGTAGGTGCAGATGAATTAAGTCTTTGGTGCAAGAGACAGAGCCTCACATCCTGATTAAAGTTTCTGAGAATAGTAGCAGGGATGATGTGTAGTCTGAAGTAAGTTGCATATGCCTTACACAAATAAAGGTGTCTTTAGTTTTGTCAGACATATAAGCCTTGTTAATGTGTTTCATGTCTGGATAGTATCTGGAGAAACGTTGGCCATATTCTTCTTTTCTCACTAAAATGCATCACTGGTTTGACCTTTCCCAAGTATAAACAGGTTAACACATCCATTTTTCTTTACTTTACTATTAATTCCCATTATGATACAAGTGGCCAAGCTTAGCCTGGAACCATTCATCAGCCTGGAGTGTATGAAGTCTCTTGGTTTGGGTCCAACTGTTTATCCCCTCAGCTGCTCGTCAGCGCTGAGCAGATGCATTTCCTTAAACGTAGTTGTATTCAGATTATGAAGAACACATACCATTACACTTATTTTTAAAGTGATCAAAATCTGTCTCCAAAATGTGATTCGTTCACAATGCATCCTGGAGGTCTTCATATCTGACTTTTAATGAGGCTTGAAGAAAAAACACATTTGTTTCCCCACATAACTTTCCAGTGGAGGGATCCATCTCTGTAAAGGAAATAAAAATGTGAAAGTCATTTTTGTTTTAAATCTTAAAGGGTAAAGGCTTTTGGTAGAACCACATACTACCCATAATTAACAGCTAAGCAAGCACATAGCAACTAAAATAATTATTAATAAACTAACATATATTATGCAGAAATAAAAATAGAACTAAAAATAAAAATAGACATGAATTCAACAGAAAGTAAAACAATTTAATTTGCATAGCATATAAGACAGAATATTGTATTTATGAGGTAGTTTACAATGCACTGAGTATAAACATGACTAAGAACATTTGTCACTTTAAGATAAAACCAAAAATGTATTGTGTACCAGTTACACAATGAAGGATTTAACACAGTCAGTACACATGTATTGACCACAACCTACATCACAAAGTTATACGGGAATAGTGGATTTGTGCTTTATGGAAGAAATCACAATGATATCTCTCATTCTGACCCTCATGTACACAGGTTCACATACACACTAGCACACATATATACACACACATGCACATAAATTAGCAACATCCTGGGATACTAAAGAAATCACCTAGCAACACTTTAGCTACCACCCAACAACAACCAAGCAATAGAGCATAACAACCAAATATCAAGCAAACAATAAGTTGCAACTTTGGCAATAGTATTAGCTGTCTTTTTTAAGTCAACTTAGAGTTCATTCAAAAACTTAAGTAGTTTTTTGTTTATCTGTACTTTACTTAAGTTTTTCCATTTTGGGCGACTTTTTACTTTCACTCCACTACATTTCAAAGTCAAATATTTTACTTTTTACTCCACTACATTGTAAGAAATCTGTCATTCCTGTGTATAAAAACGTAACGTGAAAAACAAAAAAAAATGCAAAGCAAGAACACCAATCAGGGCACAGCGGTCACTTTTTTCTGAGCTTGTTTTGACCTGTTGGTCATACCAACCCAGTGCAGCACACAGTTCAACATCAGTGCAGCAGCGTAAAAATTTGGGAGCACATACATCACCTAAATGATGAACTAACCTGACTTTGTGTAAATAGACCACAATATAGAAATATGTACACATATGCAGTCGTGACTGGCATGTTTCTTTTTTTCTGAAGTCATACAAACACTTTCATTTAATAGTAGTAAATTAGTTTTGGTTAGTTTATGTTTATGAACAGAGACCTACAGATCAATACAGTAAAGGAAAACTTATTTGTGAACTTGTGTTTTTATTCAAAAAAGTTTTTATTCAACTTGTAACTAAGTTACAAAGTAATTTAAACTGAAACTTTGCTTGTTGGTAAAAGAGATTTCAGAGCCACTTGGTTCTACCTGATGAAAACTGTTTGCCTTCAGTGTTTTGTGCTTATGATCATTTTAATAGACGTCAGCATCAATAATTAATGATGTTCTATTAAAAGACTGGTTTACCAAGAGAGATGCTGTAGTATTTTCACCTAAAATGAGCTCACAAAGTGAGCCTTGTTACAAAAATGATAACAGGACATCAGAGTCATAATTAATCTTTTAGTACATTTACTTTTGATACTTAAATACATTTGAAGGCAAATACTTTTACTCAAGTTGAGGTCTAGAGTTAGGACTTCTACTTTTACTGGAGTAATATTTTAACTTGGGTATCTCTACTTTAACTCAAGTACATGATATGTGTACTTTGTCCACCTCTGTCTATGAGACGCTTGGTTCAGATGACCTAATGCTCAACCTCCCATATAAATGAAAGTGAAAGTGATGGGGAGTCGCTGGCATAAATGCCGTCGTGTTCTCAAGGGCAATCCAGGACATCTTGTGCCTGGGGGAGCAGTGGAGATTATTTTCAGAAAGCCTCCTGATGAGTCGTGTGTGTTTACCCTTTTAAACTGGCAGTCTAGTCACACACTAACCTGCAGGGCCCTGGGCAGATCTGCGCCGCGACTGGATTGGAAACAAGCAGCTGAGCATGTTGCTGTCAGCTCCGCTTTACGGAGGGAAACATTTGGTCATGGCATGGAAAAAAAAAAACAGAGGATTCATTCTGTAACCCACTCCATCTTTCTCTGTTTCTCACTGTGTCGTTCACTCTTTTTCCCACTGTCTAAATATCACTGCCTCCCTCAGCCTCTCTACTACTCTGTCCAAAGGATTTTTTTTTTTGAAAAATGTTGCAATGCTTCAGTGAGTCTGTCTTGCTGTCTGTCTGTCTGTCTGTCGTCTGTCTGTCTATCACTTATTTTTGATCTATCATTCTTCTCTATTGATTTGTCTCTTTTTGTCTGTATCTCTCTCTTTTATGCTCTCTTGTTTCTTTCTTCTTTATTCTCCCTCTCTCTCCTAGTGTTTCTGTCTCTTTTTTGTCTCTCTCATTCTTTTTTTCTGGTTCTTTCTCTCCATCTGTAATTGTCTACTTCTCTTGCTCTCTCACTCTTTCTACCATTTCAGACCGTCTGCCTTGTTTAGCTTTGTCTCTCCGTTTTCTCTCTCTCTCTCTCTCTCTCTCTCTCTCTCTCTCTCTCTCTCCCTCTCTCTCTCTCCCTGAGGTTATGAAGTCGTCTGCTAAACCGTCCCTGCCGTCTCTTCCACTGCAGGGCATCTGCTGGATGGAAAGTCTGTTTTTGACAGAAACACCATTCACTCATGGCTTTGATTCTTATGTTACCAAACATCCAGAACTTTCTGCCAAGGTGTTGCGACACCAGAGAACATGGTGCTCACCTGAGGCAGAACACACACTTCTCATCAGCTGGAAGGTTGCTCAGGTATTCTCCACTCCATATTCCTTCATATCCATGTGCCTTCCAGCATGCTCTGCCACTGCCTTATTTCCGCAGGCAGAAACTTGCCATACATGTTCTGTGTATAAGCTGCCTCGGCCTTCCTGTACATCACAATCTATCTCAAAGGCTCCGTGAATAGATGTGAAAGGCTTCGTTCTGTCACTTAGATCAGAGAGTTGTGCAGTGAAGGCCTACAGCCTGAGAAGAGGTTTGATCAATGACACACACAGAACACTGTGTCATTTCACTACTTGACAACAAAGGTCAGCATTTTCAATGACAGTGTGTTGTCACAGAAACTAAGACATAAAGGTTACATGTGAACATCTTCATGTGTGAAGTCGTCATGCATGTTGACCGTATGTGAAATGAGAATTTTTTTTAACCTCTTATATTACACTATAAAAATGACCCTGTACATTTACAATAAAGTACTGGCAGTACATTTTTCAACTGTTTACTGTAATTAATACTTACAGCACTCATACTGTAATATTTGTTTGAAACAATCACGTCACACTGTTTTTCTTAATCCTGAACAAAACTCTATTTTTATAAGAATACAGAGTGAAAGCAGTATGTCACTGCTGTCAGAAGAAAACAACTCCATTTTTGTTTTTTGCTTTCAAGTTTTTGGAATAATTTGTAAATTCCTGTTGCTCTTTACATTTTCTGTAAGATGAAATGGACCAAAAGAAATGACCCAAAATTATTTGAAAAAATGTCCATTTTCCATTGACTTACGTTAAAAGTAAAGCATAATTTTTTTCCTTCTCCTGTAAAGTTACGGAGATAGAAGGTTTCTTCCGACAACAGCGATATATACGTATAAGCATCTTGAAATCGTAACAGTCCATTCAGTTTTTCAAAAATATTAAGTTTTTTTTTTTTTTCTTCAAAACTTAACAGGCTCATCTAACAACAGTCACATTTCAGATTTAAGATGAAGTATGTACTATATAAAGTAAAAATATTTTACATTCATGTCTTAAAACCAACAAAATTCAGCTGCATATTGCTAAACTCAGTGCGGAAAAGTTAAAATCCTTATCACTCTGCCAATATAACATTGCAGTCCACATATAGACTGAATCCCAAAACTAGTCGAGATTAGCATTATTGTTGAGATGGTACTCAGTTAAAAACTAGGAAAAGGAACAGTTTCTTTTCATGCATGTTTTACTTAAATATAAATTGCATTTGATCTTGGTACAGCTTATGGTAGATAAACTAACAAGATATTAGCTAAGCTTATATTAACTGAGTTTATCACTAGTTTAGAATAGACTTCTTATGTATATGCTGGTTTACATATATTAATGGTTTAACATTTACATAATGAAAAATTGAAAAGCAAAATTAAATTGCAGTGTTCCCTTGCTGTGTCAGAAAAGAACTTTAGCACCTACTTTTATGGTAGAAACCAATGTTTTGATGCATTGTTATAATATTGGGATAAAATTACAGTAACCAATTTGCCTGCACCATAGATACTTCCCCAGAATTCAACATGAAATGCTATATAAAACTATAAGACCATTTTCAAAGTATCTAGTTGGCTTGAGCACTGTACTTTATTGTAGAAACTATAGATATTCTAATAACACTTTCTATGAATGTCACGTTTGTATGCATCTATAAACACATTTACAACATTATAACACATTCATAAGGCATTATAAACATGGTTATAAATTTTTATAAAAAATAATTACACTGCACTACACTTTATAGCTATGTTTTTTATAAAATATGAATTGTTAATATAATGCATTATAAGTAGTGCTAATAACATGTCCTACTATCAGTGCCAAAGAGGTCAGCTCAGCTTGATATATATCTCAGTGTTGGTGCTGTTATGTCTATTTGGAGCTTCAGTCCTGAGTATTCAGATGCTCCAAACAGGCTGTCCAGCCTAGTATTATTGCTGCAATGTGCTTTTTTTAACCAGCTCTCTCACTTTAAATGTGACATTACATTACAGCAAATAAAAGTACACAAACACTGCTGATGGCATCACTAGTTTAAAATCTGACATTTGAAGCCTGTAATGTGCTTTATTGTGTATGTTTTAGTGTTTCAGTAAAATCGTCAGTAAATACTTCAACTTCAAGCCTCACTCTTAACACTGGAGGAGACTTTAGTACAGTATGCTTCACTTAGAGTGGACAAATACAGCTTATGAGCTCTTATAATTTGTTATGAACAGTACTTATAATGCATTATGTTAAAAATGTATAATCATAAGCATGGCTTATATGTAATGCATTTTTGTAAATATTTATAGCCATGGTTATGATACCTTATGAATGTATTATAACATGTTATGAATATGTTTATAGAGGCATACAAACATGACATTCATAGAAAGTGTTACCAATATTCTTTACAGTGTATCTTGTGTATTAGGCTTCACTGTATAAGGATTTTAGTCCTTCTGCCATCCACACATGATTATTTGGTTATCTTGTCATCCAGTGTTTTCCAACCCTGGTCCTAGAAGATCCCTACCTCGGTTATTTTAGTATTTTCTCTGCTTTAACACACCCACTTCAACTCAGAAAGGAGTTTTAATGAGCTGATTTATTGAACAGGTGATCTTCAGGAGCAGAGTTAGTAAACACTGCTTTACTATCTGCACAGTTGGCACATCTATACGGGTGAACTGCTGCCTGTAGTGTTAAAAATTCACACTAGAGGTCTGCACTCCCATGGATTCCCACAGGACGTGCCACAGCAGCTAATGTAGCTAATTTTCAATGCTGTGTGCGTGAACAGGCAGAAAACCAGCCCAGGGAGTGGGATGAAGCACGCATGAAGAGAAATCCCACAAATTAATGAGCAGCCTAAAAAACTAGAATGATTAATTAATGTTATAGATAAACAATAAAAAATGATAACAGTAAACAATTAAAATTAATGAAATGATTCTAAAGAGCTGTGAAGCTGCTGATCACGTGAACAATACACACATTCTCGTAGCTTACAGAGACGGCAGAGCATTCAGGCAAATAAGGCAAGATGTTTGATGTCCAAATCTTTGCTTCTTTAATTTTAAACTGGAACTATGAGGCTAATTTTGAGAACAAACACTAAAAGTTAGAAGTCGTCCAAATCGTTTTAAGTAAATGTAAATAATTTAAATAAATTCATCCCAGAAGTAGAGTAAATGGCATAAATAGCTGCTTTTTGGCCTTTAATGGTAAATGAGAGAGATTTTTTTTCATTGACATAGGAAAGTGCAGCAGCATATCTAAATGACCAAAAATCTCTGTTAATACAAAACTTCTCAAAGAGGACTTTAGATGCACTGGTTCTATTAGCACTATCAATGATAATGACCCACTGTCCGTTTTATTTATGACAAGCAACACATGACTGAAACATTGCTATAGTGTTTGAAAATAGTTTTTCAGAGTGACGTTGCATGTGTTTTTCAGTAATGTTTTGAGTTAAATACAGGAACTGAGGAGTCATGTGTTTACCATTTCCAACACATTGCACAGAAAATATAATGATACAAATAGCATTTATTTCACTCAGCTTTATCAAAAAGAGGAGGTCATCAAGAGCATTTGTGTATGTGCTGATAACCCTGCATGGCTAAATACATTAACCCTCTGAGGTTAACAATGTGTTACATAAAGGAATAAACGTCTTGGGAATGCTGCATGCTAGAGAGTTACTCTCATTTTTTTTTTCTTGGAAGGCATTTTTCAACACTGAGTGTCTTCTGTGATTATGTTTCCATTTCTCAGTGTTGAAAAGATTATTGTTGTTAGCACGGCTGACGCACTGACTAGAGTCCACTGTCCACTGACACTGACTAGAGTCTGTCGACCAATCAGGGGCTGGGTTCCTGACTTATCGACCAGAGACTGGGTTCCTTACTTGTTGACCAAACAGAGGTTGTTTTCCTGCCTTGTTGACCAATCAGAGACTATGTTCCTGCATTGTTGACAAAGCAGAGTCTGGGTTCCTGACTTGTCAACGAGAGTCTGTGTTTATGTCCTTCGATGTTACATATGACATTGCTGACTTGAGAGGGTTAAGTCCCTGTAGTTAATGAATAATAAGCCTTAATATGTAATAAGTCTGAGATTTTAAGGGGTTAAACTGGCCACAATGTGCAGCCTTTTGTAACTTATGAGTATGCTAGTCTGACAATATTGTTTCACCCAGAGTGTCCTATGTGAGCTCACTGGAGAATGTTATACGTGCAATGTTATACATTTAGTCCGTGTTGTATAACAGTCTGTCTTGCTGTGCAAAATACAAAACTCGATTCTGGATCAGCAGACGTCTCCCACAAAGTACAACACACAGCACCGCAGTTAGTCATTGTTAGCCATTTGAAGTTGTCTGACAGGCGAATTTGACGATTAGCTCCTTCTCTGATCGTCTGAGTCCAAATCTGAAGAAACAAGGAGAGGGAGTGCAAGGAGTTATTTATCTGTCTGTTTGTTTGTGTTTGTTTGGCCCATGCGATGTTGCGGCACTGAATAATTGGCGCGATTTGTATTCTCTTTAGCCGAGTCAGATAAAGGCCTCGCAGGGGTTTCTGCCGTTTGATTAATTTTAGACGCTGCGAGAATTTATCACCAGCTGCTGTCGAGCGTCCTGCTCAGACACTTCAAGAGACTTTATTAAGTCGGGATGGGAAGGATGAGGTTAGCAGGGGGCACACGTGTCTCACGTGCCTGTAGCAGGACAGGAGGAACAGGTTGCATTAGACACGTGAACTCAATCTTGAAAGAAGTCTTTTTTTTTTTTTGCCCCAGCATAACGTTTAAATATACTTTCGAATACAATAACGATGTATTCTCATTTTATATAAAGCATGTATTCATAAGCTATCATAAGTGCCCTTATAACTCTTTATAACTTGACAACAGTGCTTTGTAAGCATACTTATAAATTCAGATAATGATTCTTAATGCTGTATTTTATATTTTTTTAACGGTTCATAAATATGTGGCAACATAAGCATTCATTATAATGACTTTAAATGGATAATGACCTATGCAAAATTGTAAAGCACCATTAGACAATTATATAAAAAAAACACTAAAAGTACTTAAAATGCCATCACAGAGTGCTTCAAGTAAACAGACTGATGTTTTCTGTTATTATATAACAAATATTTAATATAAACAGTATACATACACATATACAGAATGCATGTAAAATTAAAATCTTTGTTCTAAGAATAAGTTTTTTGTTCTAGTAAACAGAATATTTGCACATTTATTTGTTCTACAGTGTCTAATTATGACTAGAATACATATTCGTACAAATTGCCAAATTAACAAGGTAATTCACCAATAATAAAATGCATACAAAATGTATTATAGAGCACATACTGACAGACACATAAACAGTACGTCATATTCAGAATTCTAATGAACTGTAATAATGATGAAATATTAATGGTAACACTTCCTGGGGAAACAATATCTATAACAACCTATGAACTATGAAACAAAGTATTTAATAATGTATTTATAAAGCATCATAAACATATGTAGAAATATTTATAGAAGTGCAATTCACTTAAGGCCATGTTTATTGTGCATTACATTTACATTTATGGCATTTGGCTGACGCTCTTATCATTACAAACTGTTAACACATTGTAAGTTGCGTTCATAACACATTATATTGTGTTATATTGTGTTCATGGGAAGTGCTACCCTAACAAAGTTTTAAAGCCTGAGCAATGTGGATTTATTTATTTATTTATTTGCTCATCGGTTAGAATTTTTTTTCTCAGGATGATGGAGGACAGAGGCAATTTGGTCTGTGTTTCATCAAACTTATGTTGACCAGTGAATCAGGAAGTCATGGACAAAGTGAAGTGAACCTAAAATATTCAGGTGATCTAATCTGAGGGATCGAGGAGGCGGATGCATATGCGGAGATAAGCGACTTTTATTGTGGGCAAATCTAGGGTTGTGGTCGAGTCAGTCCAGGTTCCAAAAATCTATATCGAGTTTAGGGTGGACAGACATAACTAAGAAACACAGGATAAACACAACAGAGAAACACAGCAAAACAAAGACCAGCAAAGACAAAGGGCAAACACAGGGTTTAAATACAACAGGGCCAACAAGAGATCACAAGATACGGGCGGAAAACACAGGTGGGAACAATCAGGGGCGGAGTCACTAAAGAAGGGAGCTGGACTACAAAACCAAAACAAAGAACACGTGGGCTAAACCAAAACACAACACGAACACATGGACAGGACTGAGAGTGGCCAATCGTGACACCTAAAAACATAAAATACGAAAAATATAGGATTGTACTTCAGTTAGATTTCACTCGTATTTTGCTCATTATTACCAGGGGTTCCAATATTTATGGAGGGCACTATAGTAGACTTTTCTAAGGTAAAATAAGTTGACACACTTCTGCCCATTTTATTGCACAATTACTTTTTTACTGAATTAAACACAGTAAAAAAACATAAAACTTTTAAAATGTTTGCCTGTGCAAAAGTTATTGCACAATATAAGTTTCATAGTAGCAACAATGAGGATGTTAATAATGTTTTAATCCCTTATGAGTTATATAGCATCACTCAATCTGTGGACAAACACAATGCACTCTCAATGAAACATCACAGGCACAGCCATATCTGATTCTTCTCACTTTGATTCAGATCCCAAAAATAGTTTTCACTTAGAAAAGCAACAAGATGTAATTTGAAAAGGAGGGTTAAAACTTTTGCTAATGACTCTGATAGGTGGGTGTGTATGTGTGTGATTACCTGTCTTTCGTCCACTGTGAGAAACAAAAAAGGGAGCAAGTACTGGCTTCCATTCTAACTATTAAAATAACTCCCTCTTCCAGAGCCAAATCAATCAGGGGAGAAGCACAAATACAGCCGGCATGCTTTATGAGCAATGCTCAATTATAATATTCTGCCAGAGTTATTTATGTGCATTTGCCTGCATAAGTGTATTTGCATTTGTGTGTGTGTGCTCAGACTTTGATGTATGGTGTTGCGGCAAGTGTTAGCTGGATGAGGATATGAGATACAAGTTCAAAGGTGTTTATGTTGTGGTTCAAATGAATGAAACTGATGTGTAACAGACATTTGTGAAGCTAATCTCAGTTTTGAATTATTTAATATTCAGGTTTTTTTTTTATGATGATGAGCTGCAAAGACTGAATAAATGCCATAAATGCCATTTGTGATATTACTCAGGTCCAAGCACCCGGCTGAGGAGATATCAGTATTGATCCTCATTTTATTACCACTAATATATCATAATTCCTCATTGCATTTCAGTAATGTTTTGGACTTAAAGCAGAAATGCATCAGGTGTCTTTTGTGAGAATTCAAGTACACCAAAAATCTGCTTCCTTTCCACCACATTGCACATAAAACCCTGTGATAAAAAATAGCATTTCACGCACCACAAGCAACTCAACCAGCTTTATCACAAACAGGAGTTCACCACACACTCTGAAGCGTGACACACTTTCTCAACAGTGCATCAGATTTTTTAGAAAAAGTACAAGTGGTTTCGGGAATGGAGATACCCTGAGGATTGGTGGGATAGCGTCTAATCTCTGCTTTCAAAATCTCTCAAAATCTCATGCAAGCTGTACAATTCTGCTGGGAATTATGAGACTGAGTTGCAGTTACTGTTGGCCAGAAACCACATGGACAAGAGTTGGTCCAAATTCTCTGCAATGGGGTTTCTCAAAAGAATCTATGATGTGTAGCAACTTCAGAAAAATAAATACCCTCACCCTCTACATCCAGGCCTCTACATTTACAGTGAGTGCCTTTGGACCTTTTATTGAATAATGTGAAGACAGTGTCCTGCAGAGAATACAGAGTGGACACATCTTAGAAAACTGAAGTATTAATGCTATTTTAAATTGATCACTGTTCACTTAGCACTCCATACAGTTTATACATGAAAACAGCTGCCAAAACAGCAACAGTTTTGAATTCAACATGTTTATGATGTTACAAAGAGAGATGTCCATGTGCGTTCTTGTGAATTCGAGATATGTCTTGAGTCTCTGTGTTATCAGTCAGGGGTAATTTTCTCTTGATAAGGTCTTTCCAGTGTAAGTATGAGTTGGGTCTCGTGTCTCCATGGTGCAAGTCCAAGTTGAGTTTTGAATCTCCCTGGTGCAAGTCTGGGTAAAATCTTGAGTCTTGAATATCTGTGGTCCAAGTCAGAGTGAAATCTTGAGTCTTGAATATCTGTGGTCCAAGTCAGAGTGAAATCTTGAGTCTTGAATATCTGTGGTCCAAATCAGAGTGAAATCTTGAGTCTTGAATATCTGTGGTCCAAATCAGAGTGAAATCTTGAGTCTTGAATATCTGTGGGGCAAGTTTTAATCAAATATTGAGACTAAGTCAAGTCTTGATGTCATGATTGGCCCCTCCCCCTCCTCGTCTGCTTTTGTTTACCTTTTAGTTCTGCCATGTGCTTTTGTTTTGATTTCTTCCCAGTCCAGCCCCCTTGTTTCCTGACTCCACCCCTGATTGTTACCACCTGTGTTTTCCACCTGTGTCCTATTATCCCTTGTTAACCCACTTGTATTGAATCCCTGTCTATTCTCCTGTGTGTTTGCTGGTCTTTGTTTGATGTATGGTTTGTGTTGAATGTATGTTTGATATGTTTGATGTTTGGTTTGTTGGATGTTTTGTTTGTACTGTTTGAAGTTTGATGTGTTTGTATTGTTTGGAATTCTGTGTTTATTTCGTCATGTCTGTACCTCCTGCTCTCTGTGTTGCCTCTCTGACTATGGACCGTCTCAACCCTGATTTTGGATATGCACTTAATAAATCTTGCTTTTCTCCACACATTCATCCGCCTCCTCATCGCTCCACATTACACTTGACTATTTGTGATGCAAATTTGAGCTGAATCTTCAGTCTCTCAATGCAAGTCTGTATTGGATCTTGAGTGTCTGTGATATGAATCTGTGGTGTGAGTTGGTGTTGAATCTTGAGTCTCCATGATGCAAGTTAAAGTTGACTCTTGAGTGTCTGTGGTGCAAGTTCAATGTGGTGTGAGTCAGTGTTGAGTCTTGAGTCTCCATAATGCAAGTTTACGTGGCGTTTTGAGCGTCTGTGATGCAAGTTTGACTTTGTAAGTCAAGTCTTGAGTCTCAGAGGTGTAAGTTTGAGTTGAGTGTTGAGTCTCTGAAGTGTGAGTCCGAGTTGAGTCTTGAGTCTTTGAGCTGTGAGCCAGAGTCAAGTCTTGAGTGCCTTTGGTGCAAGATCAAATTGAGTCTTTGGTCCTTAGTAGAGAATTTCAGTAGAGAACTCTGTTCAAGTTCAAGTAGAGAACTTGTTATTAGCTGCATCTGGCTTTAAATGATGAGCCTTTAATTACAGAAAAACCTTCAGTCAGAACTACACACAGTGAATTTACTTAAACAGGCGAAAACAACTTGAAATTTTGTTAGCATGCTTGCTAGCTAGCTAGCATAATAGCAGTTTAAAAAAAATGTGATCTGTAACTTATTAAAAGTTCAACTAGATCTGTGTACAACTTAAGCTAAATTAACTTTTGCTAGTTTTCATTTAAACACTTTTTTACTGCATGTAGTTTTCTGTCCTTTAGGCTGAAGGTTTTACTATAATGAAAGGCTTGTTATTTGAAGTCATAGTGAACCTGATGCTGTTGTGAGCTGAAAGGACAATGGCATTACAGTAATAACTGCTGTTTATTTTTCCTGATTTCTACCTCCGGGCTGTGGTTACCACAAATCTTTAATGCCATTTTGAGGTAATACCCATAATTTTGACACTTTCCTTTTTTTAAGACAGAAAGAGATGGACTGAAATGTTGGAAATAAAATGAGCATTTTGCATTGTGGCAGTGACTACAGTTGCCAAGGTAAAAATATAATTTGACTACAATACCCATAATACAATGCCCTCCAACCCCAAACACTGCTCTCAACTGTAATAAAACTGAAAGGGAAAATCACACATGTGAGGTAATGAAAAGGTTTTAGTGATTTACTTTCTTAAGATTGGTGGCCCTAATTTAGCCTTTTCATTGATTTTGTTTGTGCATTTTTGTGAGTGTGCTTCGGGTCATGAGTGAAGGAAATGCTAGACTGGGTTGAGTCAATATGCCCATCTCAGGTCACATCTGTGAAGATATTTAACCCCTATAGCTGTTTAGCCCCACAGATTCCAGGTGAAGTAATGTGGAGTGTTGCTCTTGCAGACAGTGTGTGGTAGCATTATTGGAGTGGAAGATTCAGGAAAATGTTGTGCTGTTCATTGCTGCCTGGAAACCAATGCATCATTGCAGCCAATCTACTGGAAGAAGGTGTTTTTTCCTCATATCTTGAAAGATCAATAGGAACAGTTTGTTTCACCTTTCAGCACAGACTGCTTTTTGAATGACGCACAATATACAGCATCCAATCAGAGTAGAGGCCATTTACAAATGCCAGTCTTTAAAGCACAGCCTGTTTCATTCTGAGGCATGAAGATTTGTCGGAAATGTTCACATAAAAATGAATTTAGACCTACCTAAAATGTATAGAATATACACTTTTCAAATTTTAAACTTCAGGTTATATCAATGGCTTGCACTGTGCTCTACTCTCCATGGTATTTTTATTTATTTTTTTATTATTATTGCACATATTAAAAACATTGGATTAATAGCACTTCATTATTATCATTGGGTCATGCACTTGGTTTTCTATTTCTTCTCAAGAAGCCATCAGAGAGTGCATTATGTTTGGGGTCTGAATAATTTTTAAAAGGAAGAAGGCCAGAAGGTCAAGGTCTCTTTTCTCTCTGTGAGAGGTCTTAAGGGGGCCTATATAGTGACTATTATATGAAAAAAGGTGAATTAGCATAGCATGCACTTTCAAAAATGATATGCTAATTAACAACATAAAACTAATGTCAGAACACATGAACACAGTATATCTCTAAACAAAACTCTGTCATTAAAATGCTTGTTGGTTGTATGGTTGAAATGGTCAGGACCTGCTGGAGGGTCTATACTTAGTAACTTGAGAATGACGCAGAGTCCATTTAGTTATTGAATAATAAGCTTTAGGATGTAATAAGTCTGTAATAAGATATATTATTACATTTGATATAATAAGATTGTAAGGAGTTAAATAATTCTACACAACATTTTACAGAAGCTCTAATTACTGATGGCTTATTGATACATTGCACTGGTGGGGGTGGCTAATTTAGCTGGATATCTACAAAGAACTTACAAAGTAATTGAACTCATAATTTGGTGATTCTACAACTGAGATGCCATTTGTGTCCCACTGATGTTACATTTACAAGCATATATGTGCATGTTCCAGATAAAAATGTCTTGAACATCTACCCCATATGCTTAGAAAAAAAGAAATTTTGCTTGTCTTAGATCACTATAACTATACTTTACCTTGAAAAATACACATTTAAAAAATCAAAAATCATATTAGTTTCGGAGGAGTGTGTGATCCATGTAACACTTTGTGCTTGAAACATTTATTTCTCTGTCCATCTGTTGTAAAATATGAAAAAATTACATTTTAATTCAGTCAACACTGTTACTTCAACATTGTAATTCCAATGAAATATCTCTTACAATTCATATGTTCAACAGGAATTCATCCAAACTTTCTGAAGATCACTGTCAGAAGAAAGGTATGCTTTTTTTTCTCCTCTCTATAGTTGTTATTTTCGATTATATTGTGGTATGACAAAGTTTTAAAAGTTTTTCACTTTCAAAGTTACTCAAAAATAGATTGAAAATAATAATTTATTAAAATAATACTAAAAAAATATTTAATTTGAACACTGTTTATGTCCTCATTCCATTAGTATGGATGCTAGTTAATTACATTGTATATTGTCATATATTGTTGCTAATTTTATGCTAAATAAAATGTAACTGTCATACTTGTTACTCATTTAAGCCACTGTCAGTGAAGAAACCTTGTAAAAAACATAACTTTTGTTCCTGAGAGGGAGTTTTTTTTTTTTTTTTTTAAAATTTTTTAATAGACACATGTTTATATCCTAAGATTTAATGGGGGAAAATGACTTAAAAGAAAGTTTCATTTTAAGATTTAGAGGGAATGAATTATCACTGACAAGCAAAAAAAGAAAAAGTCAAATTATAATTTTGCCACTCTTTTTATTAGTTGGTCAAAACAAATCTCATCAAGGAAGGATGTGGTTGTAATTGGTTTTGGAAAATAAGACATTATTTTGACATGATGACAAAATTTTTTCATTTAATTTTGGAAGGATGTGTTAAACCGCACAGTACTTTAAAGTCCATGCTTAACTTCAGTGAGGGCACCTTTTGGCAGCATACACGAAGTAATGAAGTAATGAGGGGCTTGAATAATGCAGGGACTTACTGGCAAAAGATTTCCAATATGTGCTATTACAATGACCTGTAACATAAAATTGATTTTCCTTATTCAAGCAAAACCTGCTCTTAAGACTCTTTGATGGGTGTTTTAAAATATACCAAAGTGTTAGGAAATATAGCATGATTTTATTATAGGTATTTTTGGAATCTAAATAAATAAATAAATAAATAAATAAATAATGACATGGCAGTATATTTTTCTATTAAAACCAAATGTGGTTGAAGCATTCTTTGGACATAAACAGTGACAGCCATGTTAGCAGCATAAGTAACACTCTAACTTTTAACAGAATTATTTTAATTATATACATTCTTCGGAGTGTAGAGACAGATCAATGCAATAGTATGCCTAACACTCTCTTGATTATACAAATAAATCCATTATTCTGTTCAAAAACTATTCATTTACTATCAGTCCCAGTAAACCAAAAAGATGCTTCATTACAGGAATCTTCTTCCAGCATTTTTGGCTTTGGAAGGAAACTCATATCAATGCACGCACAATGAGGCAAAAGCAGAGCAGTTAAATCTTATCATGGGTTCTAAAGGACCACGGTGCCTATTTACTACATCACAGGCCTTTTTAATGATAAAACAGAATTGGCAGCAGTGCAGAATGTTAGTAAATCTGTGTGTTTAATGCATCTGTTTGGAGACAAACAACCAGATATTGATGTATGCTATTCATCTTCCATTCAGTCCCTTTAACAAGCACTACGGCAGGAAAATCGATTTAAGATTTTATTTTGAGGATCGTGTTTTTGTGAATAATTTAATCACGTTAGAACTTTGAAGACGCACACCTGCAAAAAAAGATCAATTTTGAAAAGGCTGTTTACGAGACATGGATAACAACATACTGTAACTAATGTGATCTCTTATTATCCCAGCAGGAGCTGCTAAGAGAGCCAGCGCATTCTACAGCTACTCTGTGCACCTTCATAAGTGTGTGCCTGTCTTTGAGTGTGTGTTTTAGCCCTTTGTGAGGACCAGGTGTCCCCAGGATGAGAGAACACTGGAACATTAAAAACAGAGACAAACAGCAGCTTTTAGAGTAAAAAGAGGTCAAATCTGATGTTTTGATTGCTGATATTAAGGTAAGGTTTGGCTTTGTTGCAGTGTTTACACTCATTCATACAGCAGAACATGGAAAGACCCCATAAAATCAGGAATACATTCTAGAATGTGCGTCCTCTCACCTGAGTGAGACTGTGTGTTTGTTGGTAATTGAGAGTTAGATGCCGCCACGCCTAGTCACTGAAACACGCCTTTGTGGGGGTTCAGATTTATTCCTCAGCCTTCCCACTATTGATCTTCTTCTGAAGGCTTTTGGGGTGTGTGTGTGTGTGTGTGTGTGTGTGTGTGTGTGTGTGTGTGTGTGTGTGTGTGTGTGTGTGTGAGTCAACACCTCAGTAATCATGCAACGAGAAGTGTGACAGCGCTAGTCAACAAAACCATCCATCCTATGAATTAAGCCTCCTGTTTCTCCATACTATATGCTCATATACAGGTGCAATATTTATAGAAAAGCTTCCAGACATTGTTTCTAATTACAGATGTGGGCCATTTAAAGCACAGACATCTCTGATACAGATGTTTATGTACAAATTGAGCAAACAATTTGATACAAATTGAGCAAACAGTTATGTATTCTCCATAGAAAAGCTTTAGGAGTAAAAAAGGATATTAGAGAATAGACAGGCCATGAAAGTCAGAGTAAGGTACAGCTCACCAATGTTGGATTGTAGAGTGATGAAGCTCTACTGAACACTTCTGGGATGTGATTGGAGAAATTAAGCTCAGTTGAAGACATATGGGATGATTTTGATTGATGATACTCTTTCAAATTATCATCACTTTCAAATTAATAAGAGTGATGAAGCATTATTGAACAATTTGTGATGGATTGGAAAGATGAGACTCTAATGAACATTTCTGGGATGTGTTGGACTGATGAAGCTCTGCTGAACACCTCAGGAATGTATTG